>NC_055997.1:83623072-83923072 GCF_018446385.1 Zingiber officinale | reverse complement strand
TATGCTGCTTAAGATCATGGTCTCCCTTTATATAGGAGTACCATCCTTTACTTGCATTAACGCTGAGTAATGACCATTGAATACCCAATGATTAATGATAGCCAACGACCATCAATGATCGATCATTACTATCCGAGAGGTTACGAAATCGTCATTAACAATGGTTAATGCTTCCATTACTTTCTTGAGTAGCAAATAAAAAGAATCTATGTGATAAAATATTAATTATTCTACTTGAGCAAATTTTATCCCGACCGATCCAATATTCGACATGCACAGATCATACTCACACACGAGTCAACTTGATTCAGTATAATTCGAACTCTAAATTTACACTATTCTCTAGGATGGAAAAATGATCAGTTTGAATTGGGTTGGATCTAGAAGGAAATTGTGGCCCAACTATACCCAGGCCTGTTAACCTACCACCGTTGAAGGAGGGAGGGTAATCACTGCTCTGTGAAACCAGCCTCGCCCAGTGCCCTCCTCTCTAAGAACCGGCCTAGCCGGGCCTTCGCCCAATTGGTCCTGCCCACCATCAACCTGGAACGGGCTAGCCTGCAAATCGCAGAGATGATCCACGCCTCCAAATCCAATCCATTCATTCCAACCATTTACAGTCCCCGCTTGGGTTACAAGCTGGCACAACCCAGCTCAGCGGAAAGAGACTCCCCAACTGTCAATGTAGAGGGACTAAAAGACGAGAGTTTTGGTTCGTTTCATACAGGGCTAATTGCTCCTAAATGCTATGCCACCTTAATATAACTCATTAGTCGGCTCCCAAGTTAATTATAGTCGATCATCACTTCTTTCAATGGTGTTGGGATGGGTATTTAAGTAGCTCCTTTTAATGCTATGCCCTCGGCCAAACTTGTCACTTCAATCTTTGGAGTCCCTGTTTAAGGCGAGTTGGCGAAAATAAAGTGTCGAATTAATTAAATGCTTCTCACTTACCATAAAATAAGGTGACTAACTTGTAAGAGGCAAATTGTTGTGTCCATGACAAAAACTATCGGAAGCTAATCAAAGACAAGAAAGTTTCATCTATATCCATTTGATAAAAGGACAATGATAATAAGAATTCTTTAAGATTAATCGTGATTAATTGCTTCTGTTCTACCTAATGCAGCAATAAATCATGATTAATTATAGAGCGGATATGGACTCCTTTTCAAATTGCTCCCGTAGAAAAGGACAAGATGACTTATTGGCTCAACTTATAAATTGTTTTAGTAAACATTATTTGTCGGCATAAGAAAGTGATCCCAAATGAATTGATTCCAAGCCAAAACCCATCATCACCTTTGTACCTTAGTTGCTACTTCCATTAATTAATTTTTTTCAGTCGAGTCATGAGTTAATGAGTTCTATATTAGTGAATGGTGTATTATAAAATAAAGTGGATGAAAAGTTAGTGGCTTAATGTTCTTATTATAGAATTAGTGGTTAGTAGATGAAAAGTTAATGAATTGATATTAATGTAAAAGAGTTAGTGGGTTAATCAATAAGTTATGTTAGGTTATGTATTAGTTTATAAATAAATTAAGAAAAAAAATCAAGGGTGATCCAAATTAAGAGAAATATCATATTAATTTTTAAAAAAAAATCAAATGGACTGATCCTGTCCGAAAACTATAAAGATGACGTGACACGATGGTTTGATGGTTGACTAATAGAAGACCTTTTACTCCACGAAAATGCTTCCCTTCGATCCTACGCACACGGAAATGAGCCAAAAAATGTTAGCGCCTAGAAATCAGGGGGAGAGTCCCTAGCGAAGGCCCTCCAACACTCAAGTTAGTACAAGTTCGGGTGGATGAATCAAGAACAGTAGGGAACGTGCAAACGAAAGTAAGTTGAAGATGTTCAGAGAGTGTATCTTCATCATGGAGAGGACTCCCCCTTTATATATATACCACCTCATATAACCTCCGCAATCATAAAGTGGCAAAGTATGTCTAAGTTTGCTAGGTAAAGGGAAGTGTACAACCTAAGCAATGTGCAATAATTATCCATGGAATCTTCCCTTTACCTACATATATACCTCTTTTGTTATTATAGCTTATGCCCTTATTGAGGTTGTTGAAAGAATATACTATTATAAATGGTCTGTTGATGGGAGACACGATGGGCCCTGAAGAAATTTCCAGAAGAATATTCTCTGACACATTGTTGTTATTCTGACAAGTTGTTAGGATTCTCTGCTCATACTGTCAGTTGAGTATATACTGGCTGGCCTATAAGGTCGGTCGTCTTTATACATGTTCTCGCATTAAGATGCTTTGTTATGTATTGAAGACTATGTAGAAATCCATTTAGGAAATAATATGGTGTCCCGAGCATACTGAAAATCCATCTACGAAGCAATATGATAACATACGCGTTCTAGAAATCGATCTGATAATCTGTGCATGTTATAGATCCATCCGAGCAGCAATATGAAGATAAACATCTTAGGTCTGGTTAGTCTTTTATCCAGCTAGGCATATATGGGGTTCTAGAAAAATGAAATTGTGTTATGAGAGGTTCGATCGATATTTCAAGCTAAAGTGCCTTAGGCCAGGTCGGCCCTTTGTCCGTCCTGTATATAATAACTTGTAGGTAAAGTGCCCTTAGCATTCTAACCGAATTCATAAAGTTATTTTACACTTATGCATAAAAGAGATGGGTATGAAGTCATATAAATCCATTCAGTTCTATTATTGAATAGATACCTATAGGGTTGACCAGTGATCAGTTCGACCTGGTGTATGTAGAGAAACTCATACAGAGTAAGGAGTTTGACCCTCCCTTCGACTAGGCCTATGGCTGGTCGAATATGAGGTGGATCGGTCATTCTGGCCGGCTTGTAAGGATGACCATCCTTAAACTCAATCAGCTATTGAGTGACCAGGCACGCTATCTCTTTAGTTCAAGGGTAAAACATTGAACCCTTTATGTTTGACCGACTTAAGGGCCGGTCAGTTTTTTTTCGCACAGCTTAGAATCCGACTAGTCCGACTCGGTGAGCCTTAGCACTGGGCAGCCAATCAGAGCCGGATGGGGAGTTGTCCTCCTCCATTGACTTTAACCGTCATGTCACCTTGACTTTGATTGCCACATCATCTCTTATGTCCGCTTCTTATAGCCTATATCATGGGCATTCTATTGGTGCAATTTGCACTAATAGTCTAACTCATATTTTGATGAATGACAAACTAGTTAAGTTAGGTATTATCGTAATCTAACCTTGTTGTCGAGTGTGTAGGGTTAACTAACCCTAGTTAGGATGTTTGATTCCTGATTGGTTTAAGACCAGATGTGTGATTCCAGTAAGTCGGGATATTCAATTCTCGACATGTTGAAGTCCAGATGTGAGATTCTGGCAAGAGTCAGAATGTATGATTCCCGATTAGAGAAGACTGGATGTATGATTTTGGTAGGTCGGGATGTGTGATTCCCGATTGGAGAAGACCGTATGTGTGATTCCAGTAGGTAAGGATGTTTGATTTCTAAAGTCCGGATGTGTGATTCCTGGGGTAACTCTACACCTAGTAAGTAGAGGTAAGTCACTGGAGGAGAGTGACTAAGTGAGGGCGCGTCCCCGTTCGTAGGGACAATAGGCGTCGATCCAATTTAGGTCCATTTCGAAAACTTAAATTGAGACCCTGACTAGATCCTGATCTCGGAGAGACATGGTTTAATTATTACTTCTTATTATTACTGTGTTAACATTGTCTTGTAGGTTATTGGACTAACACTTTTTGCAGGGCAAGAGCACAAAAGGCCTCGGGTGAATAGTGCCCAACGCGCCTTCCATGCTATGGAAGGCACTTTTGTACTATTTATGGAAGGCGTCTTTAGTTCCATGGAAGGCGCCTTCCAAGAAATAAACTTCAGACTTTATCGCAGATAAGGAGCAGCGAACACGGGATAGAATTTGTCCTATGAAAGGTGCCTTCAAGGCGATGGAAGGCATTTTCCACACTCTTCATAAGGGTGTTTCATCCAAGGCTGTGTACACAACTTTCATACAAGCTTCTACGTATTCGATCGGCTTTCTGACTGCTCCGGATTACTGCTGTTGGCCTGCTACAACTCTATTATACTCGATTATCACCGAGAAGCCACCCAAACACCGAGTTTGAGTTGACTGACTATAAACAGTGTTTGGTAAAAAGTTAATTACTGTATTTATTTCTATAAATGGGAAGTGTAGCGTGTTACACTTCTTCAACTCTCTTTGTATTCGATTACTCTTTCGATGGTTCCAGAAGAGAATTTAGTGGATTACCCATCGATAGGTCTGTGAAACCTGGGTCTTGGAGTAGGAGTCGCCGAAGACTCCTAACCAAGTAAAAACTGAATCGTGTTTTTATTTCTTTTTCTATTTCACGGTCTTACTTAATTTTTTGATGTACACTTTGTTTTCAAAACTGAAAAGAATAATTTTTAAAACCACATGATTCATCCCCCTCCCCTTCTCATGTGCGTCTCGATCTAACAAGTGATATTAGAGTCAGGTTCTGCTCTGAATTGGTGCAACCACCAATCAAGCTAGGGGAACCATTTTTTTTAGATTTTTATTTTTTGTATCTTGTCTGAATTAGTAAAATACACCTCTTTAGATAATTATTTCTTATTCGGTTTTTACTCGAAGTTGGTACAACATCACTCAAGTTCTCGATATTTTCTTCCTACTCAAGCATTGCTAATCCAAGACAAAGTCTTGATACCTTCTTCCAATTTTTTTTGTTAGTAATAAATGGCCCAATATGAGGGATTCAGCACCACTCGTCTGCCTCTCTTCAATTGAAATTGTTTTTCATATTGGAAGAAGAGGATAGATGCCTACCTAAAGATGGATATCGAGCAATGGTTCACTATCTGACAAAGGTACTAGATGCCTATAGATAAAGCAACAAAAGTATCACTCGATCCTGAAAGATGGAGTGCAGAAGATAAGAAGAAATCCCAGATCGACTCAAAAGCATTGAACATAATCTAGTGCGGACTCATAAAAGAAGAACTCAATCTAGTCGGCCCGAACGAGAACGCAAAGGAGTTATGGGACAAACTAGTTTAGTTACACGAAGGAATTCCTGATTTGAAGGTTACAAAACGCAACCTACTTCTTAATTCATTATTTAATATTAAAATACAGGACGGTGAGACCGTGAATTAGCTCCATGCTCGAATCGAGGACATCATCAACGACCTTCACCTAATCGAACACCAGCTTAAAAACTAGGACGTAATAAGGTACGCTCTTAACTCATTCCCTCGAAACGCACTATGGGCATCGATCATAGATGCCTATAAGGTTTCAAGGAATCTCTTTAAATTAAAACTACATGAATTATTTTATGAATTAGAGCTGGATGAATAAAAATTAACGGCCTAAAAGTGGAGAGAGGAATTGCTTTTCTTACAGGTACTTCAAAGGGAACTAAACCCGAAGAAGAAACTGAATCCGAATCAGAATTAGACGACGAAGAGCGACTAGTGAACCTGATAAGGAAGATGTTCACTACACGCAAGAAAAGTTTCACCAAACGTGAATGAAGAAGATGTACAAGTCTGTATCCAACAACTCAAAAGCAAAAGTCACATGCTACGACTGCAACAAGAAGGGGCACTTCAAACATGAATGCCCGAACGAAGACCAAGTCAAGAATACAAAGCAAAAGAAAGCACTAAAGGTGACTTGGGATGAATCTTCATCAGATGGATTGGGAGTAGATGAATCAAAGCAAGCAAGTTATCTTGCACTAATGGCAACCAGAGGTGAAATAGATCAAGAAGATGAGTCAGAATACGAGTAAGAAAACGAGTCTAACAATGAATCCGCATATAGTTCAGATGAACCAACTAGATTAAAATTTAATTAAACTGTATATTTCTTTATAATCGTATCCTGTCTCAACAAAAAATTAACGAAAACTGAGGAACACACTAAACTCCTCCTTAAGGAAAATAACATCCTTAAGGAACAATTGAGCTTGATCTCTTTAACTAACCAAGTTTAAGATAGAAATTCAACTTAAGCCGTAAATCTTGAGGATGAAAATTCTATTGTCAAAAATCAAGTTAGAGAGTTAAAAAGAATAGTTTGAAAAGTTTACCTTAGGATCCAAGTATCTAAATATAATACTTAGATCCCAAAGAACTGTGTATAATAAATTCGAACTCGGATACAAGTTTAACTCAACATTTAAATCATTTTTAACTCTAACTCAAAATAAAGAATTAACTAAGGCTTGGGTTCTGAAAGCGTGTCTAACAACTCAAGTAGGACCCAATCAATATTATGTACCAAGAAATAAAATTTATTACATAAATCAAATAAATCACTCTCAACCTCAAAAATTAAACCCTCAAAAACAAAATCAAATAAACATAAAATAAACAAAAACAAAATCAATCCAAACTCAAACTATAACTAAGTCTATTACAATTATAAAGAGAATCGGCATAAACCTAAAATCTAAACTCAAAAGTTCAATAATTCAAGGGGAGGCTCCAAATTAGTTGTTACCTCTAAAAATAAATAATTTACCTAGCTGGGTAATTATGATTAGAATAAATAGGGACAGAAGTCTAACATGATAAACAGTACTAGAGAAGTTTTGGATGATAGTAGGTTAGGGAAGCTCTGTCTATGTATGTCTAGAAAGATATGACTTCAACGTTGTGTATTTGACTTAGTGGAACTAACTAAAGCTACCCCTTACCAATCCTAACTAGTTAGACTAAAGTTTTATATTAAGTTCAGTGGATATGACTATTTAAAAAAAATTCAAATGCGTGGCTACTTTAATGATGTCTAGGTGACTCACCACAGCTTAGAAGTTTATCCAAAGAATGTCCGTTTGTTGAACTCAAAGCTAAACTTGAATCTAACACAAGGCTAAACTAAACTCTGAAATTCAACTTAACTCATCTCATAAAATAATATGATTCCCTGATTGAGAACATAGACTGGGTGAGATGAATAAGAATTAACTTCAAAATTAAAATTAAAATTAAATTTTAAATTAAAATTAAATTAAACTAAAATTAAAACTAAATTCAAATTAAATTAAAATTAAAACTAAATTCAAATTAGTTAAACTTTAAACTCATAACGAATTAACTTTTAAAAAAAATCTATTATTGTCACCGAAGGCGCCTCCAATACAATCGGAGATGCCCTCGGAAGGGAGGGAAAATCCTACCCTAACCGACTAAAAGCGCCTTCAGTCGATTAAATGTGCCCTCCATAAGACATGGAAGACGCCTTCTATTAGGCTGAATGTGCCTTCAACTTGATTTTTTACAGTGAACAGAGGCTTGCTCTGTTCGCGAATTCATTCACAAAAAGGCGCCTTCTAACCATCTTTTCAACCACGTTCTCCTCCTTTTCTCTCCAGAACTCCAACAATGTCTCCTCAGTACACTCTAACTCAATCTATTTAGTTATTTTGGCTATTTTGTAAGTTTTTTAATATATTTGCTTGTATAAAATACTTTACAAAATGACAAACTGTTATTCCAAGTTTGAGCAGTGTCCCATCTACCAATGCTAGATTTCCCACTGAGTGAATTAGGCTAGATTTTCTACAATATACATATATTACACTTAAATCTAGATGTTTTAGTAGATTTTTTTCATCCAACACCGTGCCCCTATCATAGAGATCATTGACTATTACCAGTTAGATAGACTAGTTTATTATAGTCATTCTATAAACCTAGATTTGTGTGCCCAGTTTTATAATAATCTAGTTAAGATTGATGATTTGACTTACTCCACTAGAGTTGGTGGGAAGGACTTTAGCTTCTCCCCCACTTTATTGTATGATAGCTTAGGACTTAGGATGTCTGCCTGTCCTTTTTTGTATTACCCTAGTAGAGATTTGTCATTTGGCTAACCACACTCCCACATTACATTGGATACTATCCACATGCATTTTTTTTTGGAAGGAGAGACTATCCACTGTGACTGACTTTAGGTCACTTTCTCTTAGGGTTCAGGACTATATCTTGTATCGAGTCCTAATCACTTGCATTTTACCTATCACATTTTTGCAACGTTGCGATGATGTGACCCTCCCACTTTTTCTTCCTGTATGCACTATGCCAGCGTCTAGACATCGACATTGCATTACACATATTTCAGAATATCATTCAGGCATCCAGTCTCATCACTAGGTGGCAAGTTCATATACCCTATTGTCACATTTTAACATACATATTTTTAACCATAGGGGTAGATATGACCCAGGATATGTCCACTTCCCTTAGTACGTATGATGAGATTGGTCAGCATCAACTTGCATTAATACATATAGACATCACTACTCAGGGGGGTCTAACTTGGAGAGTGGGACTGTAGCCAGACGTTCCATACGAGGCCAAGGATGATTTTCCACCCATCATTCTAACTGAGGGGGAGGAGTTGCCGACATTTATAGCTGAGGAGCTCCTTAGACCTTCTCTGACCTAGCCCTCGACCTCATCACTTGGACCTTCTCTAACCTAGCCTTCTCTAACCTTCTCCGATGTTGCTGAAGACTTCATTTTTCATCGAGGATCGACTTGCTCGATTTGAGGAATCTTTCATGCAGGTCTGGAGGGTTTCACCTCTCTCTATGGGAGATGACCATCGAATTTCAGCAGCTAGACATACAGATGCAGTCGATCCTTCGAGCGTTACAAATGCCTGAGTAGCCCCTACCTCCACCTGCTGACGATGATCAAACCTGATAATTTTTAGTATATTGTTATACATTGCATATATGGTTGACTTGATCTATACAAATATCTACTCTTTGCCACTTTTATTTGATTAATCTGGAAAATTCATTTTTAGACTAGGATTGATATTTTTAAAATAATTTTTCAAATATTTTGTAAATTCTAGGGAAAATTCTTTACTTGTATTTTTTTTTTAAAATTCTCATTTACTTAGTATTTCAAAAGTGATTTGGCCTTGGACTAGATCAAATCCATAGAAAGCATATTCCTATAGATCTAGGAATTGAGTATCTCACAAACACAATTGGTCTACCTTGATTGTGTATTCACAAACATAGAATGACGTGAGATACATAGGCTTATTGTCTAGATTTCAGATGCTTATATCAATGCATCAATACAACTCTAGGCGAAAAATATTAAAATTACAGTGATCAAGTTAAGTAATCTATTTTACTCAAACACTAACTGGATACATTTACTTAACTTAACTAACCGAGTGAATACTACTATATTCTGATAATTAGTTAGTAACTAACGGTTAAATATTTAAGGTCAAATTTTTAAATGAATATTTTTTTAATATATCAAGTTCATGGGGAAGATAATTGAAAATAATTTTTTTAATTATTTATTTCCTTTTCTAAATACTTTTAAAATGATTTTCAAAATCATTTTTGAAATTCTTTTTGCAAAATAAGTTCAAAATTATTTTTAAGATACTTGCTTTGCTAAAATTCTTTTTCAAACTATCCGCTTTATAAAATGTAAGTTACAAAATATTTTAAAGGATATTTTTAGAAAATACTTTAAAATTTATTTTGAGCAATTTTATTCAAAGGTTATCTTTTTCACATTGGAAAACTTTTTTGAAAATTATTTTGCAAAGTAAATATTTCTAAAATTATTATTTTGCTTGGAAAAAGTTTTGAAACTACTTTCAAAAATATTTTGAAACAATAATTTGTAAAGTTATTTCAATTATTTTTAAATCTATCTTGACAACTAGTTTGTAAAATTTTGTTGCAAAATCAATATTCAAAATGTTGAAAATCTTTTCAAAATTTTCCTAACTCTTCTCTTTAATAGACCTGCAAGTATTAGTTTCTTTGCATTAATTTTGCAAGTATTTTACTAACTCTACTTGCTTGTCTATTTGCAATATGCTATACCTATCTACATTAGTTTTTTTTTTTTATGAATGTCAAAGGGAGAGGATAAGGAGGGTTAAGTAAGAAAAAGATAAACTAAATCTTTAACTTGAAATCCTTGAAAACCCTTAACCCTAAAATGATCAAGAGAATAAAATAACAATTAATCTTTCTTAAGTAATTTTTCTCTTGAAGCAATTATTATTATTATTATTATTATTATTATTATTATTGTATATTTTTCCCTTACTCTAACCAAAGCTGTCATTACATCAAAAAGAGAGGAGATTGTTGGTACAATTTACACTAATAGTGTAACTCAGATTTTGATAAATGATAAGTGAGTTAAGTTAGATGTTGTCGTAATCTAACTTTGTTATCAAGTGTGCAACGTTGACTAACCCTACTCAGGATATTAGATTCCTGATTGGTTGAAGACCATATGTGTGATTCTAGTAAGTCAAGATGTTCGATTATCAACAAGTTGAAGTTCAGATGTGAGATTCTGGCAAGGGTCGGGATGTGCGATTCCCGATTGGAGAAGACCAGGTGTGTGATTTTGGTAGGTCGGGATGTGTGATCCTCAATTGGAGAAGACCGGATGTGTAATTCCAGTAAATCGGGATGTTTGATTCCCGAAGTCTGGATGTATGATTCCAAGGGAACTCTACACCTCGTAAGTAGAAGTAAGTCACTAGAGGAGAGTAACTAAATGAGGATGCACCCCCATTCGAAGGGACAGAAGACGTCAGTCCAATTTAGGTCCATTTCTGAAACCTAAATTGAAAGCCTAACTAGATCTTGGTCTGGGGGTAACCGGGTCTAATTACTACTTATTATTATTGTGCTAACATTGTCTTGCAGGTTATTGGCCTAACACTTTTTGTAGGACAAAAGGAGCACAAAAGGTCTCGGGTGAACAATACCCAAGCGGCCTTCCATGCTATGGAAGGCGCCTTCAGTGCCATGGAAGGCATCTTCCAAGAGATAAACTTCAGACTTCATCGCAAATAAGGAGCAGCGAACGCAGGATAGAATTTGGACTATGGAAGGGGTCTTCAAGGCTATGGAAGGCGCCTTGTACACTCTTTATAATGGTGTTTCGCCTAAGGTTTTGTACACAACTTTCATATGAGCTTTTACGCGTCCGATTGGCTTTCTGACTGCTCCGGCTTGTTGCTGCTGCCCTGCTACGACTCTACTATGCCCGACTATCACTGAGAAGTCATCCAAACACCGAGTTTGAACTGACCGACTAGAAATAGTGTTTGGTAAAGTTAATTATTGTACTTACTTTCTGCAAACGGGAAGTGTAGCATATTACACTTCTCTGACTCTCTTTATATTCGATTACTCTTCTGGCGATTCCGAAAGAGGATTTAGTGAATTACTTGTCGATAGGTCTGCGAGACCTGTGTCTTGGAGTAAGAGTCACTGAACCAAGTAAAAACTGAAAATATTTTTGCTTGTTTTTCTATTCACCGTCTTACTTAATTTTCCGCTACGCACTTTGTTTTTATAACTGAAAAGAATAATTTTTGGAAATCACGTGATTCAATCCCCCCCCCCTCTCTCATGCATCTCGATCCAACGCATTCCTCTTATGATTTTATCTTGAAAATTTCCTTAGATTCAACGATTATAGAAGCTACCATGCTACTAACTAATTTCTACAATGTGTGAAAACTAGCAAATAGCTACTATACGTTTTAGAAGCTGTATGTTAACTTCTAGATATTCTACTACGATTAGATTATATTTACTCAAATGTAATGTGTCATCAAGTCTACATATTTATTTTACTTATTGAAATATTATTTTAATTATATTATCACTCGTAAAAGTAAAATTAAAATGATATAAAATTAATATCGTAAAAATTAACAACTAATTTTTACCCATTGTAAAAATTACATACTAATTTTTATATGATGATTATGATCAAATAATAGTCAATTTGAAATAATAGTTGTTATAGAACTTTCATTATTTATTTTACCTTTTAAAATATTATTTTAACTAAATTATCATTTAAAAAATAAAATTAAAATATATACCATCATTATTACGTAGCTGAATCATCAAAGATATTTTGGCACTCATGTTAAATGAGATATCCATTTAATTTTAATTGAAAATGAAATCCTCATCCGACAATTTTATAAATAATGGACGTACTTTTGATTTATATTTATCCAATAAACTATTTGTTCATCGTTAAAAGCTCCCTATGAGGTTTTCACAGGAGGTAATGTTCAACTGATAGGAAGTTGCTTCACTCCTTTTCAGAAAAGGAGATCTGATTCTTGCATAATGAGATGAAATTTTTAAGCACTGTACATGAAAACATAGTAAGATTAACAGCAGATGAACACTTTTTGGGCACTCGTGATGCATTTTTAGGAATTTAGAGAGATCAGTAGGCAAGATCGCATGGCTTTGGGAGCTTGATTTGATCAACTCACAGTTGGCATTCCTGATCGATCCAACCTACCTGAACCAGGGTAAGCCTTGTTTGATAACTTGGCATGCAGAAACGACGACGACCTCTGCGCCAGCAGCCCCTCCGGACTCCGGCGGTCTGGCCTCTGCTTCGGCGCGCTGTGCGATCGCACCTTAGCCCTTGACGACTCGGTGTTCGCCATGTAGTTTGGGTATCCCGAGTAACCACCGAAAAGGCTTCCGGTGAACTCACTTTTGGACGGAGTGAAGGCGCCTCTGCTCGAGCTCCCGGGCCTCGACGAGGTAAGGTAGAAGTAAGGACTCTCGCCATAGCCACTCAACTCGAAGGGGGATCTCAGCTGGCCCAGAGATTGCTGCATTTCGACGATATGTTGGGCCGCCGTGGATTCGTCGGAGGGCGACTCCGGCAACGTGAGGAAGCTGTGGTTGTTGGGGTCCGAGGTCAGGGTGGAGCACGAGGAATGGTTGCGGGCATGGCGCCTCTTGCAGTGGAATTGCGGCTTCCCTTGGTCCACTTCCAAGATCTTGGCATTCTTCTCGTCGTCCAACCAGTTCGATCCACCAGAGTTGTTTACTCGATCCCCGATGGTCGAATAGGAAGTAGCTCGCCTCGATGAAGTCCTCTGCCGATGAGACGGAGCCCGATCTCAATCAATACGCACGAACAATTGTAAGCAGAGAGAAGCAGCTAGAGAGGTCTTACGACATGGCAGCTGGGGGCCTTCTCGAACCTGCAGCGCTCCGATCTGAGGGCGCGGCACGCCCGGGCCTTGGCTTGGACCCTCACCAGGGCCTGCATGCACCGCAGGGTCTCTGCCGCTTGCTTCCTGACGATATTACCTCTGACCAACGCCTGTAGCTTCACGAGCCCTCTCAGTGCTTTCAACGCCCTCCTTGCCTTCCACAACACCCAACATACCGAGTTACAAACACAGTATTCATCTCGACAACTAGTTATGGAACGAGAAGAAACAAGATCGAGATTGCAGAGCAACTGTGTAGCTGATGGAAATTATGATCTCACACCCACCAGATTGTCCTAATTGTGGTCCAAGAGATCCAGTGTAGGGTAGCAATCGCTGCGGTACAATTGGACACGAGAAAGAAGAAATGCCAAAGAGGAGGAGGATACGTACAAAATATAGCATTAAAAAGAAAGAAGGTACAAGGCTGGGAACAGAGAGGGTAACAATGAAGGTCTTCGTCCGGAGGGAGGAAGGGGGACAGCCGATAGCGACGGCAGAGGAGATGCGTCAAATTTGAGGTGACCGGATCCTATTCCGATTCACGCAAGCCAGGACACTCCGCCCGAGGGGACGGCCGACGCTTTGCCCACCGGATAAAGTGACTTAGTGCAAGACAACTACTCGGTTGAAGGACAAAGATATTACAGATTTCGGCTTTGCGAAGGAGGACCATGGATGGCTAGACCTCCCCCTTGTTTGAGATCCGATAGGAGTTAAGGGATGAGCCAGAAACAAAAGAAGACTAATTTGTTCTAATTTTGAGTTCCAAAACTTCAATTTTTGACTGCGATTTCAAGATTTTCACTTGTCACCTGAATTGGGGAAGACGAGGAAGTGAGACTCACCAAGTAACCACGGAAAGAGGCCTGGATCTTGACCGCCGCGATTACCTCCCTCTTACGGGCTGCGGCAGAGGAAGACACTACGGGGGCCCTTCCGGTGCTGGTCAGACGGACGACGGCTGCCGCAGCCTGCGCAGCAGCCACGGCAGCCTCCGCCACCGCGGCGGTGGCCGCCGCGACGGCAATCGCGCGCTGGCTCTGCTTCTCCCGGTCGTCCTCCCCGGCCGCCGACGAGGCGAAAGCCTCCTGGTACGACCCCTTCCGTTCCTCCACGTCCACCGCGGCTGCTGCCTGCTCTCCCCTCCACCGCCGCTGCTCCTTCTCCCTGAGCGGCATCCCGCAGCCCCAGCTCCGCTTCTCCTTTGTCCGCAAAGCCACGTCAGTAGCAGGCTTCTTCCCTCCGAAGAGACCGCGGAGCCACCGCGTGGCCCTCCCCATTGGCACGGGCACCCCACTCCACCGCCTGGCCTTCCCCACGTTAAATAGCTAGACCGTTTCCTTTTACTTATATAGTGATTTTTTTTAGCAAATAAAGATAAAGTAGCAAGAGCGGGAAACTAAATCCAAAATGGAGCAAGCCAACGACACTACACAATACAATTGAGAAAAAGTGGGCAGAGAAGAAAAAGGTGCGCAGAAAAAAAGTCACTTGATCGAAATGGGATGAGGACAAATTTAAAAAGCGTCTTAAATTTTACAAATTATTAAAACTTAAAAGAGAGTTTCTTTTTCTTAAAAAAAAAATCAAACGGGTGCCATGTCCATCTCGTGATTTTATTATCAAAATATCTTTTAATCTAATATTATTATAAAAACTATCGAATATTTTTTGCAATCTGGCTTTTATGACATGTAAAAATTTAGTAGTTACTAGTTTGTGTTTAGGATGAATTTAAGATTTATAATTTATAAAGTATAGAAGTTATTTATTAGTTTTGATGATATATAAAAGTTATTAGATAGTTGGTAGGATTGTAAATAAGTCGAGCAGAGTCGAGTTTTGGGATGTTCACAAGCGTTTTTTGGGATGTTCACAAGCGTTAACTAGCTGAACACATATGTGTTCAAGCTTGTTTATTAAGCTTAACGAGTTGTTCAAGCTTGTTTGTTTAATTAATCTTATGTATATTGAATGAACATAAACAAGCTCTTACTAAGTCGAACATCAAACTTGTTCACGAACGCTTGGTTCATTTACAGCCCTAATAGTTGATACAACGTGTTTAGTGTGAGATTGACATTTATGATTTAAGATTTAGAATCTTTGAACATTATTATATTAAAATACTATTTATCAAATTAATTAAAATTATTTAAATTTTATTAAAATTGTTTTAAAATAGTTAGAAAAATTATTATATATCTGCTACAACTCTAAACCATAAATCTCAAACTCATCTTAAATATGTTGTAGCAACTACCAGACGACTTATACATGTTATAACAGCTATTCAATAGCTTTTACACAATATAAATCCTAAACTCACTTTAAACAAATTGTAATAACTACTGGATAGCTTGTACAATGTGTAAATATTACTCAGCAACTGCTACATGTATAAACTATCCAAAAACTTACTACACATAGTAAAAACTGTTGGATCGTGAAAGTCGATAGAGGGCGGGGTGAATATCGATTTAAAACTTTTATCGAGAGATTACGCAGCGGAAAATGTATAAGCAAAAAGAGAGAACAACGCTAATACAGTTTGATTTACTTGGTTCAGAGCCTGTGTCGACTCCTACTCCAAGGTCTGCACACAAGGGTGCTTTCGATGGACAATTCACTAGCAATTCGTAAATTATTACAAACTAAGTACAATTGCTTTAAAATGGAAGTATACCGATGAGAACACGGAATTAAAAGAAGAGTGTGTCGTCGGAAGAGCGTCTCAGCGTCGCAGGAGCACAGGAGAGTAATTCTTGAGTTGTTGTTCTGACTCTAGCCTTGGCCCTCCTTATAAAGGAGGTGCGCCTGGAACCTTCAGGGCACCCTGGAGTGACATAGCCGAGCCAACCAGCGAACTCCACATGGCACAGCGACGTTGGGGATAACTTTTTACCTCCGGGCGCCCGGGTACCTCCTAGGCGCCTGGACCTCTAGGGCACCCGAGTACCTCTCGAGCGCCCAAACCTTGATTTCCAGCAGCTTCCTTCCTGCAAGAAAACATTAGTCCAAGGCAAATATATATCCTGCAAAATAGATTATTAACACAGTTCATAGTTTAACAGAAAGAGTATTAATTAGATTTCATCTCTCTGAGACCGGAATCTAGTCAGGATCTCAACTTAGAGTTCCGAGATGGTTCTAAGTCGGATCGGCGCCTAAGTTCCCTTCCCGGGAATGTGTCCTCATAGTCACTCCCCTTCAGTGACTTACCTTTATTTACCTGCCAGACGTCAGGTCAGCCTTTCGACATGTCTGGACTTCGTGCCAGCTATCTGGTCAGCCCGTCGACCTAGCTGGATTTCGTGCCAAACATCCGGTCAACCCGTCGACCTGTTTGGACTTCATGCTAGCTATCCGGTCGGCCCGTTGACCTAGCTAGGCTTCGTACCAGACATCCGGTCAGCCCGTCGACCTGTCTGGACTTCGCCTGCACACTCGGTCAGAGTGTTAGATCAACAACAAAACTAACTTAACGTATTTTGTCATTCATCAAAACCTGTGTTAGACCGTTAGTGCTAATAGCACCAACAATCTCCCCCTTTTTGATGGAATGACAACTTGGTTAAGTTAGTGTAAAATGCAAGTAAAACAAGCATTTAGCAGGTTTTTAAGTTAGTTTTTATTTTCAATCTGTTTTAGCTAACTTAACCACCTAACCCTCCCCCTTTGGCATTCATCAAACATAAACATGGATCAAGTAATCATAAATACAAAAATATTGCAAAAAGAATGCAAACACAAATTAGATTGACTCAGGGGAGTTAAATAATTAGAAATTTTGCTTTAAAAAGTATCTCTTATCCTTTTCAAAATGGCTAAGTTATAAGAAAGATAACTTAGAAAGAGTAATTTTTTTAATAACTTTTCCAAAATAGCTAAGTTTTGAAAAATGACTAAGTTAGAAAGATAACTAATTTAACAACATATGTCATGTCCCAGAGGAGTCCTTGTCAGACAAAAATCTGGCAGCATCTCCCTCGTAACGGTGACAATATGAAGCAATAATATATACACACACATATAACATAATACAACCATCAACCCACACGGCTGGAACATACATAAAATAGAAACAATATAACCATGCAGTTAATATACGCAGCCTACCCGGCTGGACATAAATAAAACAACCACGCAGTTAATATTTAGCCCACACAGCTATATCAAAAACACACAACCACACAGTATAATAATAGCCCACACGGCTGAAAGTAAACGCAGCGGAAAATCGAAGAAAAAACCCATAATCCACAACTAAATGTTACTAGCCAATTAGGCTTACACTGCCACAAGATCACGAAAAACAAAAACACCACGAATCAACTCCAAACACAGACCAATCCATACAATACTAAAAGTCGTTGTATGCTAAAAATACAAGTAAAGTAGAAATAAAACCAATATAACGCAGGACCCAGGACTGGCAGCCGACATCTCTCCAAGTATCCATGAATCATCTACTGCTACCTGGCGAAAGAAAATCATTTTGTGGGGTGGTGAGTATTGGAACTCAGCGGGTAAGGAAAAATAGTGCATGACCATCAAAATACAACTAGAAAGTAAGCCAAGAGTATACAGTCTCATAAGGAAATAGCAGATACTAAAATGAATCATAATCAATATATGCTCATATCTGAAATCATATCCTAGGCTAGGTAATAGGAGGTCAGAAGTAGTACTAACTTGCTACAATACTGCTCATAACTACAGAGGTAATAAGTGAGATGTATCCATTTCACCAATAAATCAAAGTCTAAATCCCTACAACAAGTGTATATCTCAGCATAGGTAAGCAACAACCACATAAACTAGTGCCAGCAGCAGAGGCAAACAACAACAACATAAGCTAGTAACAGCAACAAAAGTAGCAACAACAGTATCAGCAGATATAATAACAACAGCGTATGCACGGATGGTCATCCCACCCACCTCTCTGCACCACGACCCCTGTATGATCGAGAGGTCGGATCGATGACAACTGTACCACCCAAAGGCCGCCACTCCTCTCAAGTGACCGGATGGATAGGTGCTAAGTAGCTATCTAGCTACCAAGCGAAAGGGTCCCTGCTGCTCGCAACTCCAGCTACCACTACCCATGAGTGGCCGAGTGCGGCACGACAAAACAAGCGACATCTCCTCCAGCTACCACTACCCATGAGTGCCCGAGTGTGCAACGCGACCCGACGGCTCACCCCCCACAAGGAAGAAGTGGTCGCCTGCATGCATGCAATGACATGATGCGTACAAATGCAGCAGTCATCATATAAATATAAGCAAAAATCATATATAAGGTATACTACACGAAGCCAGCATGCTCAATACAGTACATAAGTAAACAACAAACAAAACATACAAAGTTGGTATCTAGTATCTGCTAAATATCATTGATAGCAACAAGAGACTGTATGGATACAAAAACGAATGTCTCGAAGGTTTTGAGTGGAAGTATCAAGCACAGGAAAAATTACGAGTGGAGTCAAGGCAAAGTAGTTCTTATCCAAAATAGCTCATGCAGTAAGTTCAAAGAAATAAAAGAATCAAAGTAAGAAGTACCCACCTCTCGACGTAGAATATCCTTTGATGTCTTCAAATCAAAGAGCGCGTCTCTAGCTAGCTCCAATCTACATGTAAGGTGTATCAAGAATCAACTCATGAACCAACCTATCTATTAATTTCCCTGTTAATAAATTAATCTCTCCATTAATTGAATTATAATTTAATCAAGTGACCTCAATTAATCAATTAATTATCTAATTATTTATTAATCATCTAATCCATCTATTAATCTCAATTAATCAACCTTTAACCATTAATTTAATTTAGTTAAATCTATAATCAAGATTATTAATTACTTTAGTGATTAGTTAATCCAAATCTAATTAACATAATTAATCATCAATTATCGAATAATCTAGGTTAGTCAAAAATCAAAAATTTCGTTTAATTAACTGTTACCCAAAACACGGCTTTGGCTCCTTCTCCTTCTTCGACAGTTTCTTCCCCGACAGCGTGGCAGCCGCCGGCAGTCGGCTGGGATTCTGATCTGGTCATGCCAAGAAGACGACGACGACTGGAGATGGTAACGATGGCGCTGGAGGTGACGCTTTGCGGCGGTGGCCTCGGATCGGTTGCATTCGGAGCGTAGCGCTACCGCACAAGGAAGAGGCATGGCATCGGCTCAGATTGCACGGTGACATATCCCATCGAAGAGGGAAGGAGGGAGCCGGCCAGCTGCCAGGCGCCGAAGATGAGGTTTCGACCTGCCTACGCGTGACGACTGCAGTGCATCGCCAGCGGCGACGTCGGTCATCTCCGCAGCGGATTAACGTCGTCGTACACCTGGTGAAGGAGAGACGCGAAGGTCCTCATCGGTTGAACTCCTCCAGGATGAAACTATCCCCCATCATAGTCGGCCTCGACCATCATCTGGCGAAGCTCCTCATCGGAGGTGGGTGGCAGAAGCTCGCGAGTGCCGCGGCGAGCTCCTCAGGAAAGATTTTGTCATCGTGCTCGAGGTCACCAGAAGCAAAGGAGGAGGAGGAAGAGGTGGAGGGCAGCCTCGGTCGTCCGCGAGCAGTGGCGTCGTCGATTGGGAGTATAGCGGCGCCGCATCGCGATCACGAGGAAGAAAACGCAAACTTCACCTTATGAACTTAGGTTTTGATTTAATTGTAACTTAGGTTTATAAATCAATCAACTCTCATTTTAATTGGGTATTTCTAAACATGCTTTCTATCTTACCCATTTACCCCATAAAATCTAAAATGTCCCCTTTAAAATTCATAAAAATTCTAATAAATTTTCTAAAATTCACACAAACTTATATCCGGAAAAATTATCTGACCAATATATTTATTTTCCTTATAATAATTCAATATTATCAAATTCCAAGTATTTACATCCTTATTTATATTTTTGTTATATTACAACATATCTTAGTGGTAAGTCTGCAGGTTAATTTTCAAAAGATAACTATTGCTAACATAAATTTATAAAAGCTAATTTTTCAAGTATAGGTTTCAAGTATAGGTTTGAACTTGAAACATTTTTCAAACATAAATTCTATAAAGATAATTTTACAAAAGTAAAATTTTCAAAAACCAGGTAAAATTCAATGTTCAAAATCTAATTTTTCAAAGTTAAGTTTATGGTTTTTATTTTCTTAAATTAATTTTTAATATTAAGTTTGAAAAATCATAAATCAAAACTAAATTTGTAATATTCGATTTTGAAAACCAGTTTTCAAACTAAGTTTATAACATACAATTTTCAAAGGTTAGGTTTATAACATACCTTAGTTTTACAAAAGTTAGGTTTCATAAATACATTTCTAAAACATTTTTAGAAGAATATTTTCCAAAACCTAATTTCAAAAATATTTTTTAAAAAAATGTGAAAATAATTATTGCTCCCCCTGAACCTAATATTATTAAATCTGTATAACCGGTTAGCTACTTACTGACTATTCAGAAGATAGCAGCTTTCACTTGATTAGTCAAATTAAGTCTAAGCATCAATTAGTGTTTGACTATATTGATTGACTTAATTTGATTAATATATATTTGGTATTTAACGCCAGACTCATATTGATGCACTGACATAAGCATCTTAAGTCCAGGCAATCTGCCTATGCATCTCATCCCTTTCTATGTTTGACAATCACAAACAAGGGAGTCCTAGGGTGTTGGTGAGATGCTCAAGTACTAGCCTTAGGGGAACATGATTTCTACGGAATTGTTCTAGTCTAAGACTAAAATTGTTTTGAAATTCTAAGAATAGGAAATTTTGGAAAAAAAAATAAAAATATTTTTCCTTAGAATTTGAAAATAACCAATTTTTTAATACAATTTTAAAATTCCTAATCTATTAGGTATATCCCTAATTTTCTATGTAGATTGCTAAATTCACTTTCAAGGAGGGGTTTAGTAAATATGTCAGCTAAATTAGAGTTCAATAAATTAGACTTTGACTCAATGTACTTGAGTTCAATATCTCCTTTAGTGACATGATCCCTAATAAAGTGATGTCTAATTTCAATGTGTTTGGTTCTGAAATGATGCACTGAATTTTTTTGTTAAATTAATTGAACTAATATTGTCAATTAACACTTTTACATTTGTAAGGTTTAAGTTAAAATCTTTTAAAGTGTGCATCATCCATAATAATTGTGCAATGCATTCTCCTATGACTATATATTCTGACTCAGTTGTAGATAGCGCAACACAGTGTTGCTTTCTACTAAACCAGCTAACAAGTGATGGACCTAGTAGTTGACAACCACCACTTGTGCTTTTGCGGTCTAATTTTCACCCAGCATAATCTGAGTCAGAGTACTCTATTAATTCAAAATTATTAGTTCTAGGATACCAAATACCTACATTTGTTGTTCCTTTAAGGTATCTAAAGATTCTTTTGACCTGACTTAAATGTGATTCCTTAGCGCAGGTTTGGTATCTAGCACACATACTAACTGCAAATAAAATATCGGGTCGACTTGCAGTTAAGTACAATAGGCTACCTATGGCACTCCTATAATATTTTAAGTCAACCGGTTTTCCATTTGGGTCATTATCTAGGATTGTATTCACGACCATAGGCGTTTTTATTTCTTTAGTATTTTCCATTCCGAATTTTTTAAGTAATTCTTTAGTGTATTTTTGTTGATAAATATAGTTTCCTTCATTTGTTTGTTTGATTTGTAATCCTAAAAAATAGGTTAGTTTTCCTACTAAACTTATTTCAAATTCTTGTTCCATTAGACTTGTGAATTCGCCTAAAAATTCCAAATTTGTTGACCCAAAGATGATATCATCTACATAGGTTTGAGCTATGAAAATATCCTTTTGTATTAACTTAACGAATAGGGTTAGGTCAATTTGACCTTGGTTGAACCCTTTAGAAATTAGGTAAGAAGTTAGTCTTTCATACTATGCCCTAGGGGCTTGCTTAAGTCCATATAAAACCTTCTTTAATTTAAAGACATAATCAGGGTGTTCTAGATTTTCAAACACAGGTGGTTGTCCTACATAGACTTCTTCTTTTATCAGTCCATTTAGGAGACTGACTTAACGCCCATTTGGTACAGTCTAAACCCTTTGTGGGATGCATAACTAAGTAACATTCTAATGGACTCTAGTCTAGCCACTAGGGCATAAGTTTCATCATAGTCAAGTCCTTCTACTTGACTGAACCCTTTAGCAACTAGTCTAACTTTATTTCTTGTGATTTCCCCAATTTCACTTAATTTATTTCTAAATACCGATTTTGTTTCTATTATCTTTTTATTCTTAGGTCGTGGCACTAAATCCCAAACTTTATTTCTTTCAAATTGAGCTAGTTCTTCTTGCATAGCAATTATCGAGTCTGGGTCAAGTAATGATTCAACCACTGTTTTAGGTTCAATTTTTGAAATTAATGAAATTTGACTTAGGTTTCTAAAGGATGACCTAGTTTGAACCCTTAGGTTTGGATCACCAATTATTTGACTAGTTGGATGATTTGGGTTGACTCTAATAGTTCTAGGAGGTTGACTCTCTTGAGGTTCTTCTTCCTCTTCGTGATTTAGAAATTGATTGGTTCCTTCAGAATTAGTATTTTCTTGAACGCATTCAATTAGTTGAAGTTGGGTTTGTTCTTGGTTTTGCTTGGATTCTTCAAATTTTACATTAGTAGTTTCTTCAATTATTGAAGTAACCTTATTATAAACTCTGTAACCTCTACTATTTATAATTGAAGTAACCTTATTATAAACTCTGTAACCTCTACTATTTAGGGAGTATCCTACAAAAATTCCATTCTCTACTTTAGATGTGAATTTTCCTAAGTGTTCTCTTGTATTTAAAATGAAGGCTGAGCATCCAAATACTTTAAAGTATTTTATATTGGGTTGTTTATTATAATAGAGTTCAAAACAGGTTTTATTATGTGTTTTATTTAATGTTGTTCTATTTTATACGTAGCAAGCTGAAATAAAACAGGTTTTATTATGTGTTTTATTTAATGTTGTTCTATTTTATAATAGAGTTCAAAACAGGTTTTATTATGTGTTTTATTATGCGCCCGCCCCTGGTTTTTTACTTCGATTTTTTTTTTTGAGTTGAAAATAAAATTTAAGTTTAATAAATTTTTAAGTTTTAGAAAAAAAAATTAAGTTTAATTTTTCATTTTTTAAGTTAAAAAAGAAATTTAAGTTTTAATTTTAGAATAAATTTTTAAGTAAAAAAAATTAAGTTTAATTTTAGAATAAATTTTTAAGTAAAAAAACTTTAAGTTTAATTTAAAATAATTTTTTTAAAAAAATTTAAGTTTAATTTTAAAATAAATTTTTAAGTTAAAAAAAATTTAAGTTTAATTTTAAAATAAATTTTTAAGTTAATAAGAAATTTAAGTTTTAATTTTAAAATAAATTTTTAAGTTAGAAAAATTAAATTAAATTAAATTTAATATTTTAATTTTAATTTAATTTAATATTTTAATTTTAATTTAATTTAATTTAATTTTAATTTGATTTTAATTTAATTTAATTTAATTTAAGTTAATTTTAATTTAATTTAATTTAATTTTAATATTAATTTAAATTTAATTTATTTTAAGTTTAATTTTAATTTTAATTTAATTTAATTTATTTTAATTTTAATTTTAATTTTAATTTTAATTTTAATTTTAATTGAGTCCTTAGTCATCTCACCCGATCTACGTTTTCAATCAGGGAATCCTATAATTTTGTAAGATGAATTAGGTTCAATTTTAAGGTTTAGTTTAACTTTGTGTTAGATTCAGGTTTAGCTTTAAGTTCAATAAATAGACATTCTCTGATAAATTTCTGGGCTATGGTGAGTCACTTGGACATCATTAGAGTAACCATGCATTCAAGATTTTCCAAATAGTCCTATCTACTAGACTTAGTACAAAACCTTGGTCTAACTGGTTAGGATCCATAAAGGGTAGCTTCGGTCAGTTCCACTTAGCCAAATGCACCAAGTCGAAGTCATATCTTCCTAGACATGCATAGACTAAGTTTCCCTAACGTACTATCATCCAAAACTTCACCAGTACCATTTTTCAAGTTAGACTTGAACCCCTTTTTAATTAGTCCTAAGTACCCTGCCGGGTAGATTAGTTTCGGTTACCCTTCCGGGTAAGTTAGTTTTGGAGGTGCCAGCTATTCTGGAGCTTCCCCCTGAATTATTGGCCTTTAATTTTTCGTTCTAGGTTTATGTCTATTTCTTTTATAGTTATAATGATAGTCTGAGTTTTGGTGAGTTTTAAAATATTCAGATTTTGAATTTTTTTGTCTAGGTTTGTATTCTGGTTTTTTATTTGATTTATTTGACTTTACGTAATATATTTTGTCTTTGGGAATGTAGTATTGGTTAAGTCCTACTTGTGTGGTTAAACACGCTTTCAGAACCCAAGTTTTATTTGTTGGTTTGTGTTGGGTTATTAATGCTTTAAATGTTTTATTTGAGATTGACTTATAGCGAAGTCCGGTTTTATTGTAAATTGTTTTTTGGTTATTTAAAATTAGATCTAAGTTCTTAGATCTTGTTGTAAATTTTTCTAGCATATCTTTTAATTTGTTAATTTCTAATTTTAGTGTCAATTTTTCCTCCTCAAGTGTTAGATCTTGAGTTGGATTATTATTTGTGATTTGTTCCTTGAGGTTTTGATTCTCCTCAAGGAGCAATTTGTTTTCATTTTCTGATTTAACTAATTTACTATTTAGACAAGAAATAATTTTAAAGAAATTTCTATTTAACTTTAGGTATACCTTTTCGAGACCTTTGGAAACGAGTACGGACTCGTGGCTCGATTCGGGTTCGGACCCATCTTCCGATTCATCCTCCGACTCTGCTTCGCGGGCCATCAATGCGAGATAACTCTGGTTCTTCTGATTTTCGTCCTCCGATTCTTCCGAAGACGAGTTGTCCCACGTTGCTTTGAGGGTCTTCTTTTTTGTCTGCTTCGATTTGTCATTCTTAAATCTTGGAAACTTGTTCTTATAGTGCCCCTTTTTGTTGCATCCGAAGCACGTTACGTTCCTCGGTTCGGTTGGAGTGTTGATCTTCTGCAGGTCCTTCTTGCTGAAGCTTTTCTTCCTCCTGGTGAACATTTTCCTTACCAGGTTCACCAGGTACTCTTCTTCTTCAGACTCCTGGTCAGAATCTTCTTTAGGTTCAGGCTTGTTCTTCTTATCTTTGGAGGAACCTACAAGCAAAGCAATACTTTTCTCGGCCCCGGTGTTAGTTTTCTCATGTAGTTTTAATTCACAGAAAAGTTCATCTAATTTTAGTTTAGATAAGTTTTTAGAAATTTTGTAGGAATCCACGATGGATGCCCACAAACTATTGCGTGGAAATGCGTTTAACGCGTACCTTATCAGATCTCTGTTTTCCATCTGGTGGCCTATCGCGTGAAGCCCGTTGAGGATATCTTTGATCCTCGTGTGAAGATGACTTGCTGTTTCTCCTTCCTGCATTTTTATGTTAAATATTTTATTTAATAACAAATCGCGTTTTGTTACCTTAGTGTCGCGTGCAGCTCGATCAACTTGTCCCAGAGTTCTTTTGCATTCTGATGCGGTCCTACCTGATTCAGCTCTTCCCTTGTTAGTCTGGATTGTAGCGTGTTGATTGCCTTGTTCTCCGTCGTTGCTTTCTTCTTTATGTCCGAAGTCCATTGTTCCGGATCAAGTAGATTTCCGGAGTTGTCAACTAGTGGTTTGTAGGCTTTTGTGACGCCGAGCCATTGGTCGAAGTCCATCTTCAGGTAGACTTCCATCCTTTTCTTACAGTACGGAAAATCGTCCCCATTGAATAGGGGAGGACGTACCGTACTGAAACCTTCGATCTGAGACATGATGACCCTGCACACAATAAAGCAACGACAAACAAAATTCCAAGACTTGGTCTTGGATTAGTAGTACGGGAAGAATTAAGAATAAAAAAGAACTAAATTGGTGTTGCACCAATTTAGATTTAATTGCAACGAAAAATACTTCCAAAAAGGTAATAATACCAGTTTGGAATTATGCGAAAAAATTGAAAGCCAAAAAATGAGTAAAAGAAAAGGTTCACCCCCTTGTATGATTGGTGGTTGCACCAAATCAGAGCGGTACCTGCTCTGATACCACTTGTTGTGAAAGTCGATAGAGGGGGGGTGAATATCGATTTAAAACTTTTATCGAGAGATTATGCAGCGGAAAATGTATAAGTGAAAAGAGAGAACAACACTAACACAGTTCGATTTACTTGGT
The DNA here is from genome assembly GCF_018446385.1 of Zingiber officinale. NCBI lineage: Eukaryota > Viridiplantae > Streptophyta > Magnoliopsida > Zingiberales > Zingiberaceae > Zingiber > Zingiber officinale. The sequence goes on along the minus strand of NC_055997.1, from coordinate 83,896,727 downwards.
TCGAAGCCTGTGTCGACTCCTACTCCAAGGCCCGCACACAAGAGCGCTTTCGATGGGCAATTCACTAGCAATTCGTAAATTATTACAAACTAAGTACAATTGCTTTAAAATGAAAGTATACCGACGAGAACAAGGAATTAAAAGAAGAGCGTGTCGTCGGAAGAGCGTCTCAGCGTCGCAGGAGCACAGGAGAGTAGTTCTTGAGTTGTTATTCTGACTCCAGCCTTGACCGTCCTTATAAAGGAGGTTCGGGGCGCCTGGAACCTTCAGGGCGCCCTGGAGTGACGTAGCCGAGCCAACCAGAGAACTCCACGTGGCACAGCGACGTTGGGGATAACTTTTTTGCCTCCAGACGCCCGGGTACCTCCCGGGCGCCTGGACCTCCGAGCGCTCGAGTACCTCCCGAGCGCCCGGACCTTGATTTCCAGCAGCTTTTTTCCTGCAAGAAAACGTTACTCCGAGGTAAATATATATCTTGCAAAATAAATTATTAACACAGTTCATAGTTTAACAGAAAGAGTATTCATTAGATTTCGTCTCTCCGAGATCGAAATCTAGTCAGGATCTCGACTTAGAGTTCTGAGATGGTTCTAAGTCGGATCGGCGCCTACGTTCCCTTCCCGGGAACGCGTCCTCACAGTCACTCCCCTCCAGTGACTTACCTTTACTTACCTGTCAGACGTCAGGTCAGCCCTTCGACCCGTCTGGACTTCGTGTCAGCTATCCGGTTAGCCCGTCGATCTAGCTGGACTTCCTGTCAAACGTTCGGTCAGTCCGTCGACCTGTTTGGACTTCGTGCCAACTATCCGGTCGGCCCGTTGACCTAACTGGGCTTCGTACCAGACATTCGGTCAGCCCGTCGACCTGTCTGGATTTCGCCTGCACACTCGGTCAGAGTGTTAGATCAACAACAAAACTAACTTAACCTATATTGTCATTCATCAAAATCTGAATTTGACCATTAGTGATAATCGTACCAACAAAAACTATCCAATAGTTTCTACAACAACGCCAGATTCAAAGAAATGTTCGTGATAAAATCATGAGAAGAGCATCCATTTAAATTTTTAGAAAAATGGATGCCTATATAATATTTCTCTAGTCATTTTGATTTTTACCCAAATGGAATCACTATACTCCTTGATGGCCCCTTCTCTACTTTTATATTTCCAAGCCACAGCTACATCCCTTGTCCGGCCGATGAAAATCCAAAGTCATGCAAGTCAACATGCATCACGGATGTCGACATGGCCAGCATAAACCCTCAAACAATCAAGTCAGCTTTGATATAAAGAAAAAGGCTTGCGGGTGAGCGTGTGAGAGAAGAAGAGCAAACAACATAAAGAGAATAACAACTACTATTCCAGATAAGAAAATAATACTTATCTATAGTTGTCAAACCTTCTATGGTCGACCGAAGAAAATATCCATCTGGGCTGATATTCAAGCCAGGTAAAGTATCGTATAGGTTTTATAAAGAGTGTTTGGGAGAGTTTTTACTTATTTAAAAATGAATATTATAGAGATTATTTTGAAGTTATTGAAAAATTAAAGTATAAAGTTGAAGTGTTTGATGGATAATTACTTTCAGGCTGTGTTTGATTTGGATGATAGTGATTGATTAAGGTAAAATTCATGGGTTTATCCCATGTTTGGTTCGATTTTAGATAAACTGATTCACTCCTTCCAAGAAAGGATAAAGTTGTGTTAAAGCTGTATAATTAAACCCACAAAAAAAACAATGACTAATAATCCACACTTTATATCACCTCTTTTATTCCCAAAATAACCTTTGCCCTACCCAAAATAAAAAATAAACCCATCACTTTCCTCTCCTCTTTCGAGACTCTGCATAAAAAAATAAGTTGAGGGTATTTTGGTCATATTAAGAAATCTCATTCACTTAACCCTAGACATAAAAATCAAACCAAACATAACAAAATTTTATCACACATATTACACATCCTCATCTATCATTATTTTAGTCACACATTTACTTATCATTCAATAATCTCATCATTCGTACCAAACGTAGCCTCAAAGTTTAATTTTTAATTAAATGACAATAATATCCTTAAACTATATAAATTAATTTTTTTAATTATCTAAATATCATTTTGACATACTATTTGTTTATATGATTATTATTATATTTTAAATATGATATCAAAATTAATTATTTTATAATAAAAACTATATAAAATTAATAAAAATAAAAATGATAAAATTTATATAAATACATAAGAATATGTATAAAAAATTGTGAAAATATAAATTATATAAAATATTATTTAAAAAATAAATATTGTAGAAATACGATATAATTATGTAAAATGATAAATAAATTTATTAAGGTCAAAAGGTGAGATAGTAATTATGTAAAATAATATTATTATTATTAACTTTTGATAATAAAAAAAATAGAAGTTAACAAAAAGTAGAAATTAAAAAAATATCAAATTCTTGATTCTATTTTTTAAATAAAAATTACGAATTCAGAAGAAGATGACATTCACAAATATTTCCATATAATTTAAAATTGAAGAAGCACTTACTAAAAATTCTATCAAACACTCCCATAATCCGCCACATGAGCAGAGAGTTGAAAGCCAAATGAGATGGGGTGCTAGAGGAGATAGCACATCTACCTTGGTCGGGCAGTTGATAAGGTGTCGCCCTCTAATTTGACTGTCTCACCAGGAAGCAGTTCTGGCAATCAGGGTACGGCGGCTACAGATGTCAGGAGTTTATGAGGTTGAGGTTAGCTCAGCGAGAATCCCCTGTGTAGGTAAGTCGTTTTGTCCGAGTGGAATCAGGAGAAAATGGGCCTAGCAGGGGGCCCGTGGGGAAAGTCTCGATGGTGCAGTAGGGTGGAGGAGCCACTTCACCTAGACGAATTTCCCTGGATACATCACTCCTCTAGTTCAGCAACAGTTGGGGAAGATGTAGCTTTAGGGCAGCTTTGGACGTTTTATCCCATCTGAGCCTGCGGACAACCATAAATCAGACATGCATACAATATTTTTGTAGTAAGAATATTCAGTGTGATGCTTCTGATACTAAGGACCCAACCGCAATAACACAATGAATAAGCTAAAAGAAACTGCTTCGAAAGAACAGAGAGTGGGCACTGAGAACCCCACCTTCATTCACACAATTGTCAAATGTTTTGATGTCTGACAATCAGAAGAGCCAAGCCAAGCAACAAAAGAAGAAAAGTACCTGCACTTAGAAGGTTTCTCCTGTCGGAAAGGCAAGGTAAAAGGACCAAAATCTAAGTCAGGAAAGTAGACCAGATCATACCACTTACTCGCTTTGATGAGTTGATCGTGTTGAAAAAATAATGATGACGATGATGTATGTTGCAATTGCCTTTCTCTTAGTTGAGACACAGCAAAAGATTGTACACCACTTACTGCTTCAACAGGGTAATGCATCCAAGTCAGTTGCTCGATAGAGCAGGTATGTGCTATTTTTCTGCTGAAAGCGATATATATCTTTACCTTGGCTGCATGTCGGAGATAAGAGTTTCAAAGTTGGAAATTTTGTTAATTATATATGTCAAAAATAAACATATAAATTAGTTGATTTTTTAGTAGTTTGAGCTTTCAGAACTTTAGCACGTACGGTATTATAGCAAAGAATTATAGGGTTCAAATCCTCTCAAATTTTACCTGTAGAAAAATTGTTTCCTCAACTCATATGTTAGTTTTGGGTCAATCAAAAGACATGACAGTAGTACGCTCAAAAGACGCAGCAGCTTTGCTTCAGGGCAATTGAAGCATGATGCCTGACGATGAAGCTGAAAGTTCAATGACTCCAGCACTACCAAATCTAAGGCCTCCCTGTAGGTTGGTCTGATTCATAGAAGTTTTTGATTGACCATGAAGATAAATTGAAAAACATAGATCAAACCCTGAACCCTCGTTCTCTAGTTAGTCTGGCCCACCGCTTCTCAGTCAAACGAATTGTTCTCCATATATAAATCCGTAAATACTCATATAATTCAAAACCAAATAGAATATCATTGATGTTTTAATAAAATGAAAACGTGAATTCAAAGTCATCGTCATCTTTTTATTGATGCTGAAAAAATTTGAAGATCAAAACACCTTTCCGGTGGGATGATATTCCAAAGAAGAGATGGTGAGGATTGCGGAAATCTTCTTTGTAGTTTAGTTGTCATAATCCTTGAGGACTAGTCCTTTATATAAGCCTTAGGTCTATTTAAATTATCAGTCCATCCTTGATAATAGAAAAATGGATAAACTTTTACACATAAAATCTTTATCTTATAATTTAGTCCACGATTAAAATATAAATTAAATCATTTTATTGAACTTAATCTTAATGACAATATCATGTATTACAACATAAGGTGAAAAAGGAAGACTTGGGATGGAGGAGAGGAGGATTCAGGGTGGAGGACTTGGGATGAAGGAGATTACAAAAGCTAATAGACGAGAAAGGAAACTTGAAAAAGTTGCAGAGAGGATTGAGCTAGTGTGGATGAAGGAGGATTCAGAAAGGTGGCCAATGAGCGTAGATGGGTCTTCACAAAAGGCAACACAAAGGCCTTCTACATAGTAGTTTCCTTAGGAAATTGCGAAAGTTGATAAGCATGAAGAGGATGTGAGTTCAAATTTTCTGTCCCCAAATTTCTTTATCCTCGTGTCCTCTATCGATTGGACGGACCAGATTATATTTTAAGGTATCATAACATCCTTAAGATGTGTATAGTATCCTCGTGATGTACAAGGCATTCTTGAGATGTAATCTGGTCCGTCCGATCGACAAGGGTACACGGAGACAGAGAAATTTGGGGACAAAAGATTTGAACTCGTGTGGTGAATGATTATAGGTGGAGAAGAGAGTTTGTACACTAGTGTGGGAACCTACTTTCTAATTAATTGGATAAAATTTTAGGTGATCAAGATTTCTAAAATACACACCTAAAATCATGTACTTCTCTAAAAAATAGTTCCTATATAAATATTTTTTGCTTTATTTTCGAAACCACGGAACAAACTATTTATCGCATATGCAGCAGTTCTCGACTCAATAAAAAGTCAAATATCTTTAATTACAAAACTTCTTCACACCGATTCTGATGGATCCATGCGTCCTCCAACTTTTCAAAATCACTTGTTTGATAATTACTCTTGCGTCCTCCAACTTTTTAAAATCACTTGTTTAATAATCACTCTTAGATCACTCATCTTCATGTTGAGATGCAGTTTAATCAATGACTAACGAAAATAATAAAAAATAATCTTAAATTAATTTTAATCAATTAAGATTTATTATATTTGACATCATATTAAATATCCACATAAAACAAATAGTAAAAATAATATTTTATTATATGTCATATTTAATCTTTCCATTATTATTTAGATAACTTGTATAAATATATCTATATATATATATATATATATATATATATTTTTGATAAGATGATTAAAGAATTATTTTCTATTCTATTTCTTTTCTCTATCTATTAGTTTTTATATGGTATCAGAGCATCTTCTCTTCCTCCCAATTTTCCTCTTTTAAATTTTTATTACAGGAGTTTATACATGCTGGTTTGATATGATTGTTTATAGTGCGAGAACCTCAGCAACTTCGACGACAATAATAGCAAATTCAACGACAACAACAAATTCGGCAACAACAACTTTTCTTCACCTCTAATCAACAACTCTTTTCCGTTAACGGTAGCAACTTCAACAACGTTAATCGTAGCAAGACATATTTACTATTTGTTTGTTTGTTTTGTTTTGTTTTTTTTCCTCCGTCCTAAATAGAGAGGAAAAAAATGGGGAAAAACAAAGAGAAAAAAATATAGAGAAAGAAAATAGAAAAAAATATCTTTTTTCAATTCTACGGAGATCCCTTCATCATCACAAAATACCTCTTTCCCTATTCATACGGTACCTTCTTTTTCTGTTAAGCTTGACCATGATAACTATTTACTATGAAAATTATAATTTCTTCCTTTATTTTGTATCCATGACTTACTTGGTCATGTTGATAGTACTTCATCCCCACCTTAAAAAGATGATCCTTCTTATATTATTTGGTTTAAGAAGGATCAATTAGTCTTGACTTGGTTAATCTCATCGATTACTGAGTTTATACTTATTATTCTCGTTGGGCTCAACACCTCTCATCAAGTTTGGGAAGTTCTTGATCATTCTTTTGCATCTCACTCTCAAGCATGAGTTCTCCTACTTTATCTACAATTGTAGTCTGTGCAACGAAGAGATGCATCTATCAATGACTATATGAAATTAGTCAAGACTATTGTTAATAACCTAGCTAGCTACAATTGGGCATACGATCTTTGATCCAGAAATATTCATGCATGTTCTTGCAGGTTTAGGTCTTCAATATGATAACTTTGTTTCTATTGTGACGACTTGCATAGATCAAGTGTTACTCAAAACTCTTCATGGTATGCTATCCTCTCATGAAAGATTTCTACAAATACAATCTCAAAGGATATCAGATTCTCTATCTTTATCGACACACATGATTAGTAAAGCTCCATAACCTAATTATCATAATCAACCTCCTCCCCAACATGGTCATCAAAATCATATTGGAGGTTTCAGAAGCCGAGGTCGAGGTCGAAGACGCTGTCAAATTTAATCCAACTATGGTTATTATACTCAAAATTATTATAAAAATATATTATTTAAATTTTTGAGGAGGACGTGTATTATCAAATCGACCTCCTCCTTCATCTTGGCAATCTAATACTCAATCATCTCATTCTGGAGTATTTTCACTCCTCATCCCTCATAATGCAACGTCATTAGTTCTTGAAACCCCGAGATGACATCTAGTTTCTGGGGTGACTCATCATGTTACATTGGAGTATAATATTCTAACAGAAGTTTCGCCTTATCATGGATCCAACATGGTACAAATAGGCAATGACTCATGTTTACAAATTGTTCACATTGGAAATACATCATTTTATTCTTGTGGTCGTACTTTTTGCATGCGCAACACTCTTCATATTCCTTCTATCACTAAAAATTTACTTTTTGTACGTCAATTTGCTCTTGATAATAAATATATTTTTTGAATTCATCCTCATCATTGTCTTGTGAAGGATCCTGCGACAAGAATTATTCTACTCCCAGGGAACACTAAAAATGGTTTTTATCATCTTCAACCCACCTCTCTCAAAACCTTTGTTGGAGAACGCATGGATAAATTCTCTTGACATGTATGTCTTGGTTATCCGTCTCTACGTCTTGTTTAAGATATTATTAATCACTTAGGTTTACCAACTTCTTTAGTGTCATCATCTCATTTATGTGAAGCTTGTATGAAAGTAAAATCTCATAAACTATCTTTTGTATCCTCTACTCGCAACTCTAGTTTTTCTTTGGAAATTATTCACTCTGATGCATAAGGTTCTGCTCCTATTCTTTCTAATTAAGGTTTTCTTTACTATATTATTTTTATTGATAACTTTAGTAAGTTCTCTGGGATTTTTCCTATGAAAAGAAAATCTGATCTCTTTGATATTTTTTTGTCACTTTCAAAAGCATGTTGAGCATTATTTTGATCGTAAAATACTCTCTCTTCATTCTGATTAGGGGGGAGAGTATCAAGCATTTCATCGTCATCTTACTTCCTCTGACATCCTCCATCGAGTTTCTTATCCCTACACTCCTAAACAAAATTGCTCTACCGAGAGAAAACATTATCATGTGGTTGAAACTACCATAGCTCTTCTTAATCATGCCTCAATTCCACCTAAATTTTGGGATGACACCATCCAAACCGTGGTCTATCTTATTAATCATTTACGCACTCTATTACTTTAAAACAAGTGCCCCTTGAAAAGACTTTATAATCGACCTCCAGATTACTCTTTCTTCCGTATCTTTGGTTGCGCATGTTATTCTTGGCTACGACCTTACTCTAAACACAAGTAAAACCCTCGCTCTCAACAATGTTTTTTCCTTGGTTATAGTCATTTGCATCATGGGTACCATTGCCTCCATTCGACCGAACGGATATATATTTCTCGACATATTACTTTTGATGAATCTCATTTTTTATTTGCAGTTGCTACCTTGAATCCTCCTTTAGATAATCAAGGCACCTTTCTAATATCACCGAGTAATATACTAGAATCCTCTTATATTGATTCATCAGGACATATTCAAAGTGAGAAGGATGGTATCTTGGGTCCTGCTCCATCTCCACAATTTCCTATAGACTCAACGGCTAGTGGTGATCGACTCTCTAGTTCTGATTTTCATTAGTCTGACCACTCATCTCCGAGTAGCTCTGATGATGATACTTCCCGGTGAATGCTTCCTCTAAGCGATATTTATGCACAATGTCAACCCTATTCGTTATCCTCTTCCATATGCTCTTATTACTTCTTCAAGTTTTATTGAACCTTCTAGCTTTACACAGGCAATCAAAGATCCAAATTGGCATATTGCGATGACTACATAGTTTGGTGCTCTTCTTCTTAATGCAACCTAGAACTTAGTTCTTCATACTCCATCATGAATATTGTGGGCTCTAAATGAGTTTACCAAATTAAGTATCGTGCAGATAGATCTATTAAACATTACAAAGCTCACATTGTTACTAAAGGTTTTAATCAACAACTAGGTATTGACTTCAATGATACTTTTAGGCCAATCTTCAAAATTACAATGATCAGATTGCTACTATTTATAGTTGTTAGCTCCAATTGGACGATACAACAATTAGATGTTTCCAATAATTTCCTTCATGAATACCTTAAAGGAACTGTTTTTATGGAGCAACCATCTAGATTCATCAACCTGTAACTTCCATCATATGTGTGTCAACTTCATAAATCTATATATGGTCTTCGGCAAACACCTCGTGCATGGTTTTATCGTCTATCTACCTAGCTTCATACTCAAGGATTTTTTGGCAAAAAAATGGACTCTTTTTTATTCTACAAATGTAATGAGAAATTTTTAATACTTGTTCTGATTTATGTGGATGATATCTTAATAACTGGTAGTGATCAAAATAACATTACTACTTTACTCCATTTTCTTCATCAAGAGTTTCCTATTCAAGATTTTGGCAACGCTCATTTTTTCCATGATATAGAGTTTCTTTTACATTCTAAAGGTTGTCTTATCTCTCAGAGCAAATAATTACTAAACTTATACAATAAGCTAAAATGGATGGTGCACGTCCTATCTCCACAACAATCATTGAAGGTGGTTTTACTGCACCTTCATCCTCCTCTTCAATGGCTAACCCCAGAATCTACCGAAGTATTGTTGGTGACCTACAATATGTCACCATTACACGACCCGATATTACTTTCTCTATCAATTGTGCCTGTCAATTTATGTATGCTCCTACTTAACACCATTAGGAAGGTGTTAAGAGAATTCTTCGATATCTCAAAAGCACTATTCTATATGATCTTCTTTTATATCGTCAGTCCTTACAAGAGTTGATTGCCTATAGTGATGCAGATTGGGTTGAATCTTCCCAAGATAGACGTTCTACTAGTGGATATGTCGTATTCCTTAGGCAAAATCTTATTTCCTGGCTTTTAAAAAAGTAACTTACAGTCTCTCACTTAAGTACTGAAGCTGAATATAAAGTAGCTAACGCGATGTCAGAAATTATTTTGTTACAATCTCTTCTTTTAGAATTCCACCTTTTCCCAACTGCTACGTCCAAAATCGAGTGTGATAATATTGGAACAACTTATCTTGTGGCAAATCCTGTTTTTCATACTCGTACCAAGCATGTAGAGATTGATTTTCATTTTGTTTGCAAGCATGTGGCGACTTGACAACTTTTAGTTTCTTATATCTCTACTGAAGATTAAATTACTGGTATATTTACCAAGTCATTATCTAGACAACGTTTCACAAATTTAGCACTCAAACTCAATATTCAGGAACTCCCCTTAAGTTTGTTGGGGGTAATGAAAATAATAAAAAAATAATTTCGAATTGATTTCAATCAATTGAGATTTATTATATTTGACATCACAATCAAGATCGACATGAATCAAATAGCAAAAATAATATTTCTAAATCTATTATATTCATTACTATACTTATAATTATATGTCACATTTAATTTTTTTCATTATTGTTTGGATAACTTGTATAAATAATCTATTAGTTTTAGCAATAAGATGATTAAAGAATTATTCTCTATTATATTTCTTTTCTCTATCTATTAGTTTTTACAATGAGTTCATGCACTGTTTATTAGTTGATTGAAAATCCTGTTTATGCTAGGGTTTCGGCGAAAACACTCGCCATTCATTGTGAAAAAAGCTCAAAAAATGTTAGAAAAACACAAAATGAAGATATTTGATAATATCGTGGAATTCAACAATTCTACCTCATTAGATCGAAATCTAATGGAAAACAAATACCTTATTGGAATTCGATGACAAAATCAAATTGTTTTCTTCATAAAACCAATGAAAATTTTGGCTCTGATATTAATTGATGAAAAACAACAATCTAGCATGATCTTTCCGTTGATATAAAATATGAGAAAATTGAACGGTTTACAGTGAGATGCAAAAAACCTTATGATGTAATTAAATCATACCTAAAGTTAGAAACATCGTCCCTACACTATTCCCTAGATCTGAAGTTAGAAGTCGGAAGTTGAAACTTGATCTTACATGGGTTCAGATTTTGACACCGTATATGCTCATGGAATGGGGACGCAAAGAATTGCCAATCCACCCTTAACTATGTTGGGGATCACACCTTATATATAATCTAGTACCCTCTATCAATTATCAATCCATTAATAATAACATATACAGAATTTAAAGATAAACAAGTATACACCTATAATATCGACATCCAAAAACAAACTCAATATATAACAAATCAATTAGAACACTTTAAACCCGTTTGAATTTAAGTGGTAAAATAGTAAATTATAAATTAACAATAAGCCAGCTACCGGATATATATATAAAATATCCAACAGCAGTTGGCCTTTTGTCTTAGTGAGACACAGTAAAAGCAGCATCACAAGAAAACTCTGACAAACAGATGGCACTCACTAGTTTAACAGGGTAATCCATCCAAGTCAGTTCCTCCGTAGAGCAAGTATATGCTATTTTTCTGGTGAAAGTGATGTATAATCTTTTCTTTGGTTTGTCAGGTTGGAGATAATAGTTTCAAAGTTGGAAATTTTGTTAATTATATATGTCAAAAATAAACATACAAATTAGTTTCTCTCAAATCTTACCTGTAGAAATATTGTTTAAGATGCTATGCTTATAGCTCGCTCACGATTTTTCTTCTATTATCCGTGAGTTTACCTCCAATAGAACTTTTAATTATGATTGAACTTGTTTGTCTTGCTGTTGCTGAAGAAGTCGTTGTAGCCTTAGATGGAACTTGTATAACTTAAACAGCATAATTCTAAGAATTGTAAAAAACTCTAAATAGAAAATACACATATGAGCATTGATAATGTTTTAACAAAAGCATGACATTATCATATGAAAAGCATAAATAAAAAATGACAAGGAACTTGATTGAAGAGTCAACTTTATCCTGTAGCATCGTTTGAGTATCCATGATGAAAAAAAACAGAATCAGTAGAAAAGACCTTCCAAGGGAATTAGGGTTGACGGCGCCGATTAACCTTCGTTAATGGGGAACGAAGGCTATGTCAAGATGACTAACCCCTTGGGAACTTCTCTCTTATATCGGTAATCCGATTTGTTATCAGCCTATAAAAGATAACAGAACATACTAAAAGATTTTACACATTAAACCGACATCCAATAAATCGAAACCTAATAACCTCAAGTTAGATCACTTAAATGAATTCAATTCGTATTCATATTCACAATTTACAATTAAGTTCACTAAAAGGAATAATAATATCCAATAATCTCATATTTGATTTACATGTGAGTTGTATATAAAATACAAGTGTAACTTTAGTTGATATCAAACTTTATGCGTACAGAATACCCTATAATTAAACAATCTGATTCATTAACTTCATTGATATATGATTAAAGATGTCATAATTACTATATATGTCTGTGACAAGTCTCAATATTAATTACAATAGTAATGTCATTAATGACATAGATCAAGATATAGATGCATTTCAATAGAAATTATATGAAATATGATCAGTACATGTCAATTTCCAATTGATCTTGAAATGACCCAAAAAGGTCTGATCATATTTGTAAAAAAAAAATACTTTATGCTAAACTATACTAGAAAATCATAATCTAAACCTTATGACTCCAAAAGGAATCTATATTTTACGAACACCAAATGGTAAACAGTAATAGTAAATCATGATACTTTATTTCATAGTGTCAAATAAACAAATAAAATTTTAATTAATATTTTAAACTTTAAGTATATACCGTAATCAAAACAAAGTGTCTGTCTTTATTAACAAAAATATAGATCAATAAAGAAAATACAAACTCCCACTATATGAGTTCTTCTTCCATAAGAAGGACTCTCATATTCATAACATGCACATGAAACATCTTAGGCATTAAGTCCTTGGTGAGTGGATCTGTCAACATAAAATTATTGGATCGTGAAAGTCAATAGAGGGGGGGGGGGGGTTGAATATCGATCGAAAGATGAGTACACAGTGGAAAAATAAAAATACAATGCTAACACGAACCGTTTTACTTTGTTCAGAGCCTTCGTCGACTCCTACTTCAAGGCCCGTATTCGTCGAGTGCTTTCGTTAGGCAATCCACTAGCAATTCAAAAAAGTTATTACAAAGTGAAAGTAAAGGAATGCTAAAGAAATGAAGTACCGATAATAATTAAGAAAAAGAAGAAACGACACGTTGTTGGAGAAGCTTCAGCGTCGTAGGAGTACAGCACGACAGAGCAAGTGTTGGAAGATGTTGTAGTGAATTATTTTTTGCTCTAGGGCTCACCCTCCTTATATAGGAGGTTCCGAGCACCTGGATCGCTTCCGGGCGCCTGGACTCTGACGTAGCCCAACCAACCAGAGTACTCCATGTGGCGACATGCGATGGGGATAAAATTTACATTCCGGGCGTCCGGATCCCTTCCGGGCGTCCGGATCCCTTCCGGGCGCCCGGACCTCTATTTCCCAGCTACCTGCAAGAAAACGTTAGTCCAAGTTGGAATGTAGTTTATACAACCCTGCAAAATAAAGTGTTAGCACAATTTATATAAGGAACAAGTAGTAATTAGATTGCATCTCATTAAGACCGAAATCTAGTTAAGATATCAACTTAGAGTTCCAAAATAGTTTTAAGTTGGATCGACGCCTAAGTTCCCTTCCCAGGAACACGTCCTCATATTCACTCCCCTCCAGTGACTTACCTTAACTTACCTGTCAGATGTCCGGTCTGCCCTTCGACCCGTCTGGACTTCGTGCCAACTATCCGCTCAGCCGTTAACCTAGCTGGGCTTCGTGCCAGACATCCGGTCAGCCCATCAACCTGTCTAGACTTCGTGTAAGCTATCCGGTAGACCCGTCACCTAGTTGGGATTCGTGCCAGCTATCCGGTCGACCCGTCGACCTAGCTGGGTTTCGTCTACACATTTGGTCACAACATTAGATCACAATGAAACTAACTTAATCTACTTTTTCCATTCATCAAAACCTAAGTTAGATCGTTAGTGCTAACCGCACCAACAATCTCACCATTTTTTATGCAACGACAACTTAGTTAAGTTAGTGAAAAAATATGCAATAAATAAGCACTTACAAGCAATGATGTTAAGTTAGTCTTGTTTTATTTTTGGTATTTTTTTTTTGCTAACTAACTTAAACCACCTAACCCTCCCCCTTTGACATTCATCAAAAAGCATAGGATAGAAAAATAAGTGGTAAAGAAAAATAACACAATAGAGAATCCGAACTAAAATTAGATTGACTTGGGGGAGTTTAAAATAGAACATTTTGAAAATTTTACTTTAAACTTTATCTTTTAGTTTTTTCAAAAATAGCTAAGTTTTAAAAAATAGCTAACTTAGGTTGAAAATCAACTTAACTTTCAAAATAAGCTTGCAAATGGAAGACAAAATTAAAAAATAATTTTCAAACATAAGTTGTATAGAGGATAATGTAAAAAAATAAAATAAACAAAGTCAAGTTTTATAAAATTTTAAAGCTAAGTTTGTAAAAAAAACTAATCTTCAGATTATAAAAGTAATTTTCAAGTATTGAAAGAGTTAGTTTTTCTAAAATAAGTTTAAATAAATTTTAAAAGTAAATTTGTATAAAAATTTATCTTTAGATTATAAAAGGTAAGTTTACAAACTCTGATTTTCAAAGTTAGCAAAATCCAATTTTTAATTTTCAAAATTGAGTTTGTAAAATCCAATTTTCAAAGACTTAGTTTTAAAATCTAATTTTCAAAAATAAATTTATCAAATTAGATTTACAAAAATAAGTCTATAAGGTCAGATTTAAAAAAAATAGAATAATGAAGTATTTTTCAAAAATATTTTCAAGGCAGAGAAAATAATTTCGGTGCTAAATATGAAAAATAATTAATTCTTCCCTTGAACTTGACATAAAAAAAACTGTCTAACTAATTAGTTACTTACTATCTATCAAAGGATAACAGCTTTCACTTGGTTAGTCAGGTTAAGTCAACTGTAATCAGTTAGTATTTGACTAAGCTGAATAACTTAACCTGATTGATATGTGTTTTGTATTTAATGCTCAGACTTATATCGATGCACTGAAATAAGCATCTTAAGTCCAGACAATCTGTCTATATATCTCACCTCTTTCTATGTTCAACAATCACAAACAAGGTAGTCCTAGTGTGTTGGTGAGATGCTCAAGTACTAGCCCTATAGGAACATGCTTTCTAAGGAATTGATCTAGTCTAAGGCTAAAATTGATTTTTGAAATTCTAAAAATGGGAAGTTTTGAAAGTTTTATCCTAGAATTTAAAAACACTATTTTTGAAAACAATTTTTGTAATTTAAGAATCCTAGTCTATTAATCAGAACAAGATAAGTCAATATCTGAGATGAGATATAACTAATTCGAAATACAATAGTCATGATAAAGTACATATAGTAACGATCTAGTCTATCGGGATGATAAGGAGGGTGGTCCGGACCCCAAGGAGCGTAACAACTCTATCAGCTCAGTATGATGGGCCCGGTCATCCTCTCGGGAGTTGGATAGGTTATGTCGAAGGTCGAAGATCTCCTGTCTCATGTCTCGTCGCAAGTCGGAGACCTCCTGCCGCATCTCCCGTCGTAGGTCGGTGACCTCCTGCCGCATACCTCGATGAAAATCGAAGACCTCCTGACGGAAACTCGTCATAGATAGCTCAAGTCCAATAACTCGGTCGCCTAGAGTGTGAGCAGCGGGATGTGGTGCTCGAGCTAGGGGTGGTGCCGGAGCCGGAGCAGCCTAGCCGAACAGTGCAACCATAAACTTATCCTGCTCTGTCTCCTCCTCCTGAGCATTTGGGTCAGGCTGGTACTGTGCCCCCTCTGCCAAGATAGGACACCCTCATCATCTATCTGGATACCTCCTAAAGAGAAGTTCCTAGATCCTACAACGTCAAACTCAATCAGGACTCGAATATCACCTCTGGTGACGTCAATACGTAGGGAGGCGGTATATGTCGTCAAAATGTGACAGTACGGCATGTGAACTCGTGCACTAGTGGTGATTCCAACTAAGTAGATAATAGCCTGAAAGATATGTAGGCTAATGTCTATATCTAATCTATGGCAAAGGGCATAAAGGAGAAAAGAATGAAATGGGTGCATCATCACGATGTTGTGAGTGGTCAATGGCAAAATGCAAGAGACTAAAACCCTATAGAGTGCATAGTCGTGAACTTGAAGGTATACTGACCTAAACATAGTAACAGTGGCTCGTTCTCCCCCTAAAAAATATGAATAAATCATATCAAGAGTAATGTGAGAGTAAGGATCACCAAATGGTAGATCCCTTGGAGGGTAGCACAGAAAAGTGCACGTAGATGGTCGTAGGCCTAAAAAGGTCCGGATGATGGTAGGAGATAGCGTAATATCAGTACCAGCTACCCTAGTAGTATATGTAAGATCATCTACCCTAACTAAGTTGTTATACAATTCAGCACACAAACCAATGTTTACTGAACTGGTACAATAAACAAGGTTCTGCAAGCTATAGTAGTCAATGACCTCTACAGTTGGAATACAGGAGCGCAAGAAAAATTATTTATCTAAACACCTAGTCCAGATAGGCATATAAATGGTAGACTCAAACCTAATCCTAAGTTCATCAGTAGGGAACCTAGGGTCAGTACTAGCAGTAGAGGGTCCAACACCAGATTTAGAACGTTTCCTAAATTATAAAAAAACTAAACTAAGAATAAAATATAAAAATGAAGCATTTTAGAAACTTGAGAAGGGAAAAAAATTTACAGAGGCATTGTGAATAAGAATACTAGAAATGACGACCTCGGTTGATGAGTAGTGGCCTAATAACCGAAGAAGAAAGGAAAATTTTAATTGTCAATCCCTCTTGCATTAAGGCTCGGAGAGAACCTTTGCAAGAAATGGAAAGGTGAGGTGCAATGAGAGGGGTGCCCTTGCCGCCCCTTATATAGGGTGGTTCGAGCATCTGGATCCACTCCGGGCGCCTAGAATGGGAGCCGGGGTGGGGCGCCCGGAGTGCCTTCTGGGCGCCCCGGAAGGCAATACCAGGGGCGTCCACCCCTAGTTTTTGACCCATTTTTTTAGGTTAAAAAGATTTTAAAATGATTAATTAAAATAATTTTTTTTGTTAAAATAATTTTTTAATTAAAATAATTTTTAAAATAATTTTTTAAGTTAAAATAATTTTTAAGATAAAATAATTTTTAAGATAAAGTCATTTTAAAAATATTTTTTAAGTTAAAGTAATTTTAAAAATAATTTTTAAGATAAAATAATTTTTTTTTAAAAAAATAATTTTAAAGTTAAATAATTTTTTAAAATAATTTTTAAGATAAATTAATTTTTAAGTTAAAGTATTTTTTAAAATAATTTTTAAGTTAAAATTATTTTTAAAGTAAAAATAATAATTTTTTTAAATTTAAATTAATAAAATAATTTTAAAATTAAATTAATAATAAATTTTTTAAAATAAAAAAAAAATTAATTGAATTTAATTTGATTTGGTTTAATTTAATTAGAGTTAATTTAATTTAATTAGATTTAATTCGATTTGGTTCGATTCGATTCGATTTGGTTCGATTCAATTCGATTCGATTCGATTTGGTTTGGTTCGATTCGATTTGATTCGATTCGATTCGATTTGATTCGATTCAGTTCGAAGTCTTTAGTCATTTCACCAGATCTATGTTTTCAATCAGGGAAACCTATAATTTTTGTGAGATGAAGTTAAGTTCAATTTTAGGGTTTGGTTTAACTTTGTGTTAGATTCATGTTTAGCTTTGAGCTCAACAAATAGACATTCTTTGGATAAACTTCTGGGATATGGTGAGTCACTTGGACATTATTAGAGTAAGCATGCCTTCGAGGTTTTCCAAATAGTCCTATCCACTAAACTTAATACAAAACTTTGGTATAACTGGTTATGATCCGTAAAGAGTAGCTTCTATTAGTTCCACTAAGCCAAATGCACCAGGTCGAAGTCATATCTTCCTAGACATGCATAGACAAAGTTTCTCTAACGTACTATCATCCAAAACTTCACCAATACCATTGGTCAAGTTAAACTGTTATCCCTTTAAACAAGTCCTAATTACCTTGTCGGGTAGTTTAGTTTTTAGTTACCCTATCGAGTAGGTTAGTTTTAGAGGTGTCAGCTATTCTAGAGTCTCCTGAATTATTGGCCTATATTTTCAAGTTTTAGTTCTAGGTTTATGTCTATTACTTTTATAATTATATTTAACTTGATAATAGTCTAATTTTTTTATGGGTTTTAAAATATTTTGATTTTAATTTAGTTAGTCTAGGTTTGTGTTTTGAGTTTTGATTTGGTTTATCATATTTTATATAGTATATTTTATCTTTGGGTATATAATATTGGTGAATTCCTACTTGCATGGTTAAGCAAGCTTTTGGAACCCAAGCTTTAGTTTGTTGTTTGTGTTGAATTATTAGTGATTTAAACATTTTATTTAAACTTGACTTGTACCCAAGTTCGGTTTTATTGTAGAAGACTTTTTGACTATTTAAAATAAGATCTAAGTTTTAAGATCTTGTTGTAAATTTTTCTAAAAGTCCTTTTAATTTATTAATTTCTGTTTTTAATGTTGAATTTTCCTCCTCAAGTGTTAGGTCTTGAGTTGGATTATAATTTGTGATTTGTTCTTTGAGGTTATGGTTTTCCTCAAGGAGCAATTTATTTTCATTTTCAGTTGCAGTTAATTTCTTATTTAAACAAACAATAATTTTAAAAAATTTCTTATTCGAATTAAGATATACCTCTTCGGGACCTTCGGAAACGAGTATGGACTCGTGGCTCGATTTGGATTCGAACCCATCTTCCGATTCGTCCTCTGATTCTTCTTCACGAGACATCAACGCGAGGTGACTTTGGTGCTTCTGATCTTCAGCCTCCAATTCTTCTGAGGACGAGTCATCCCATGTTGCTTTGAGAGCCTTCTTCTTGGATGTCTTCGACTTGTCGCTCTTCAATCTCGGACACTCGTTCTTGTAGTGGCATTTCTTATTGCACCCGAAGCAAGTCACGTTCCTTGGTTCAGTAGGAGAGTTGATCTTCTGCAGGTGCCTTTTGCTAAAGTTCTTCTTCCTTCTGGTGAACATCTTCCTTACCAGGTTCACCAGGTACTCTTCGTCTTCAGAATCTTGGTCGGACTCATCTTCAGGTTCAGGCTTGGTCTTTGTCCTTTCCAACCTGCAAACAAAGTGATACATTTCTCGAGTCTGGCGTTAGTCTGCTCGTGTAACTCTAGTTCGCAAAATAACTCATCTAATTTCAATTTAGAAAGGTTCTTTGAAATCTTGTAGGCATCCACGATGGATGCCCACAATGTATTTCGCGGAAACGCGTTTAAGGCATACCTGATTAAGTCGCGATTCTCCATCTAGTGGCCTATCGCGTGAAGTCCGTTGAGGATGTCTTTGATCCTCGCATGAAGTTGACTTGCCCTTTCTCCTTCCTGCATTTTAATATTAAATAATTTATTTAGAAGGAGATCACACTTAGTTACCTTGGCGTCGCTCGTTCCTTCATGTAATTCGACCAACTTGTCCCATAATTCCTTTGCATTTTGGTGCGGTCCTACTCGGTTCAGCTCTTCCCTCATCAACCCGCATTGTAGTGTGTTGAGAGCTTTGAAATATGTCGAGGATTTCTTTTTCATATCCGAAGTCCACTGTTCCAGGTCCAGTGGATTTCCAGAGTTGTCGACCGACACCTTGTAGCCTCTAGTGACGCTTACCCATTGGTCGAAGTCACTCTTCAAGTATACCTCCATTCTCTTCTTCCAGTAGGGGAAGTCGTCCCCGTTGAATATAGGAGGGCGAACTGTGCTGAAGCTTTCAACTTGAGACATTTTTACCTTGCACACACACACACACACACACACACAAAACAAGAACTCTCAAGACTTGGTCTTAGATTAGTAGTGCGGTATTTAAAAAAATATCTAAGACTGAATTAGTGTTACACCAATTCATATTAATTGCTATGCGAAAATTTCCAAAAAGGTAACGATACCAGTTTGGATTAAAATGTAAAACTAAAAATCGAAAAAAAATGAAAAGAATTTCACCCCTTTGTCTAATTGGTGGTTGCACCAAATCAGAGCGGTACCTGCTCTGATACCACTTGTTGGATTGTGAAAGTCGATAGAGGGGGGGGGGGGGGGGGGAATATCGATCGAAAGATGAGTATGCAGCGGAAAAATAAAAATACAACGCTAACACGAACCGTTTTACTTGGTTCGGAGCCTTCGTCGACTCCTACTCCAAGTCCCGCACTCGTCGAGTGCTTTCGTTGGGCAATCCACTAGCAATTCGAAAAAGTTATTACAAAGTGAAAGTACAGGAATGCTAAAGAAATGAAGTACCAACAATAATTAAGAAAAAGAAGAAACAACGCGTTATCGGAGAAGCTTCAGCGTCACAGGAGCATAGCATGGCAGAGCAAGCGTTGGAAGACGTTGTAGTGAATTATTCTTTGCTCCAGGGCTCACCCTCCTTATATAGGAGGCTCCGGGCACCTGGACTCTGACGTAGCTCAGGCAACCAGAGTACTCCACGTGGTGACATGCAATGGGGATAAAATTTATATTCTGGGCGCCCGAACCTCTATTTTCCGGCTACCTGCAAGAAAACGTTAGTCCGAATCGGAATGTAATTTATACAATCCTGCAAAACAAAGTGTTAGCACAATTTATATAAGGAACAAGTAGTAATTAGATTTCGTCTCACCGAGACTGGAATCTAGTCAAGATCTTAACTTAGAGTTCCAAACTGGTTCTAAGTTGGATCGGCGCCTAAGTTCCCTTCCCGGGAACGCGTCCTCATAGTCACTCCCCTCCAGTGACTTACCTTAACTTACTTGTCAGACGTCTGGTCAGCCCTTCGACCCGTCTAGACTTCGTGCTAAACGTCCGATCAGCCCTTCGACCTGTCTAGACTTTGTGCCAGCTATCTGCTCGGCCCGTTGACCTAGCTGGGCTTCGTGCCAGACATTCGGTTAGCCCTTCGACCTGTCTGCACTTTGTGCTAGCTATCCGGTCGGCCCGTCGACCTAGCTGGGCTTAGTGCCAGCTATCCAATCGGCTCATCGACCTAGTTGGGCTTCGTCTGCACACTTGGTCACAACGTTAGATCACAATGAAACTAACTTAACCTAGTTTGTCATTCATCAAAACCCGAGTTAGATCATTAGTGCTAACCGTACCAACAGAAATATGTGTTTGGACTTCGACGAACTATGATTGCTCTTAGCATAGAGTTCTACTGCTTTATTATCACATTTGATCCTTAATGGCTTGTCAATGCTATCAATGATCTATAATACTGTGATGAAGTTTCATAGCCAAATCTTGTAATTGAATGTTTCATAGCATGCTATCAACTCTGCCCCCACATTAGAAGTGACTACTAGCATATGCTTGACACTCTTCCAAAAAATAACCCCTCGAGGGGGATATAAAAATGTAACCTGAAGTGGACCTCATGCTATTTAAGCATCTAGTAAAATTGGAGTCTAAATATCCAATCACCTCCAGGTGATCTTATATCCGATACGTGAGCATATGTATTTTAGTTCTCTGCAAATATTACAGCACTCTCTTTACTACTTTCTAGTGTGACGGTCCTGTGTTACTTATATATTTATCTAACATCCCCACTATGAATGTTATATCTGGTCATGTACAAACTTGTGAATACATGAGACTTTTCACAATCGACGCATAAGGAAATTGTTTCATCTTCTTTATTTCAAATTCAAGTCATGGACATTGCTGCAGACTAAATCTGTCACCTCTAAATACAGGTGTATCACCAAGTGCAAGTTTTGCATGTTATACCTTATAAGTATCTTTTCAATATAAACCTATTATGAAAGTCCAAGAATATCTTTTGAATGATCACGACATATCTATATATATGCCTAAATTAAAGGATGCTTCACCAAGATCTTTCATTTCAAAAATACCATATAGAAATGACTTGATTTTATGCAACAGACCCTTATTATTGCTTGCAAGAAATATGCCATCCACATACAGAGATGACTACCTGATCAAATTTTTAGTGCCACTGATGAGATGCATGTTTCAAACCATAAATTAACTTCTTTAATCTACCTACTAGGTGCTTTGAGTCTGAGGACTCAAAGTTCTCTGATTGCATCATATATATAGACTTCTCAATGTCTCAATTAAGGAATACAGTATTCATGTCCATTTGCTATGCTTCAAATTATAATGAGCTATAAATATCATAATTACCCTGAGTCAGTCTTTCATCAACACAGGTGAGAAAGTCTCATTGTAATAAATGACTTCTTTCTGAGTGAATCCCTTGGCAACAAGATAAACTTTATACTTTTGATATTTCCCCTCAAATCCTTCTTAGTTTTAAATATCTATTTACAACCAACTGATTTCAAACCTTCAGACAATTCGACAAGTTCTCAAACGTTATTGTCTGCCATAGACTTCAACTCTTCTTGCAAGACATTAATCCACCTTTCAGGGTTAAAACATTGTTTGACATCTTAAAAAGATGTAAGATCACTTTCTAACCCTATGTTAAAATCATGCTCTTGGAGATAAACATAATCACGAGAAGTCATGGATCTTTTTTTCCCTCATGGATCGCCTTAAAGGTACTTGTACTTGAGATGGTTGAGGTATGTTGTAATACCCCAGTTCTGAGATTTTGGTTAAGTATGGCTTAAAAGGTTAGATGGTACTATCCATATCACTAAGATGCACCTTCCTTTTCGGAAGCCCAAACTTAAGAACTCCAAAGTTAAGCATGCTTGGCTTGGAGAAATCTGAGGATGGGTGACCTCCTGGGAAGTTTTCCAGGGTGCGTGCGAGTGATGATAAAGCACGCTGAAAGGACCTCCGGTAGTTTGTGGAGCTAGTCGTCAACCTAATGGGCAATTCTGGTGGCGTTCCCGGTTTGGTCCGGGTGGGGCCCGCCCGGGTCGGGGCATTACAGATGGTATCAGAGTGATCTTGCGACCGTGAGTGTGCCTGTGGCAGGAGCACCCAGGGCACCACCTAGCGAGGGAGATTTTGGGATTTGTCTATGGTGTGATTCATGGTTACACAATGAGGGTGTTGTGTCTTTAAGTGGGGGTGATATAATACCCTGGTTTTGATATTCTGGTTAAGTATGACTTAAAAGGTTAGATGGTACTATCCATATCACCAAGGTGCACCTTCCTTTTCGGAAGCCCAAACTTAAGAACTCCAAAGTTAAGCATGCTTGGCTTGGAGAAATCTGAGGATGGGTGACCTCCTGGGAAGTTTTCCAGGGTGCGTGCGAGTGAGGACAAAGCACACTGAAAGACCTCCGGTGGTTTGTGGAGCTAGTCGTCAACCTGATGGGCAATTTTGATGGCGTTCCGAGTTCGGTCCAGGTAGGCCCGCCCGGGCTAGGGCGTTACATATGTGCTCATCAATATAAGGTAATAGATCATTTTGAGTAGTAGGCTCCTCTAATTGCATTGGAGATGACGCGGAAATATTTTGACCACTACTCCCATTAGATGTGCAATATCTATAATGTGCAGTATGAAAATCATATCGCTACTAATTGCACTAGTAATGACCATAGGAGAATTACTAACACTTTCCTCAAAAGATACTTCCTTGGCTTTAGTGCTCCCACTATTATCAACGAATTTGGTGTTTCTCGTTTCAAAGAAGAATCTATTAAAGGGATAATAAATTTATACCCCCTTAACTTCTCAGAGAAACTCATAAAATTACAGTAAACAGTTCTTGAGTTCAGTTTCTTTTTATTAGGCTTATAAGGCCTAGCCTTAGTTGAACAACCCCAAATGTGTAAGTGTCTAATGCTTGACTTCTTAGCAGTGCACATCTCGAATGAAGTTTTATTTACTGTCTTACTAGGTACTTTATTGAGTAGATAAATTGTAGTCTTGAGTGTCTCGCTCCATAAAGACTCCAGTAGAGAAGTAAAGGTCATCATACTTCTCACTATTTCTTTTAGGATTAGATTACGATACCCAACTACACCATTCTGACTGAGTGTACCAGGTATGGTATACTGAGCCACAGTCACATACTCAGCAAGGTAATTTACAAAAGGTCCTGAACGTTGTTCATCTGATTCATTATATCGATCACAATATTATTCTCCACGGTTGAATCAGACGACTTTAATATTCTTACTTAGTTAATTTTTAACTTCGGCTTTCAAAATTTTGAACATGTCCAAAGATTGTAATTTCTCATGAATTAATAGTAATCATTGATACGATGTATAAGGGTGGGGCCCGATAAGGCCAGGCGGTTAAAAGTCAAGGGGATGTGGCAGTCAAGGATAGTCCAAAGTCAAGGGGACGTGGTGGTCAGAAGTCCAAGGGGCGTGGCAGACAAGGATAGTTCAAAGTCAAGGGGACGTGGCGCTCAGAAGTCAAAGGGACGTAATAGTTAGCAGTTAGGAGGGGAAAGAAGGAGTTAGACGGCCTAGCGTCATTAGCCACATAATTTTCGGTCGGGTACAGACAGATCAAAGTCCCAGATCTAAGACATAAGATGCAGCCTGAAGTAATGTCTGACCTGCCCCGACTGGACGGGTTTCCTCAGCTCAGGCCGCTTAGCGTCATCGGCCACACAATTCCCAGTTGAGTGCAGATATAGATCAGGGTCCTAGATCTTAGACATAAGATGCAACTTAAAGTAATGTCTGGCCTGCCCTGATTGGTCGGGTTTCCTCAGCTCGGGCTACATAGCTAGGCCTGATACTTTCAGTAAGACAACTCCCGGTAGGCCCTTCAGCGATCCAAGCATGAAAGATGGGACCCTCGCCATAGCTCGTCCTGCTCATCAAGACTCGAGTTAGGTGGCACACCGAAACGGTCATCCCAAACTATCCGTAGCTAAACGCGGGTAGGACAGAAAGCGCTAAGCGACAAATAATGTCAGGAAATCATAACCGTCTGTCAGAAAACAACTGTCATTAGCTAGGGAATATTTCAGTAGTCAGCTATTCCCTAAGAATGGAACCTTCTTTCAACCAATGAGATGGCGTCACGTGTCCTCCATCACCCGACAAGCCTTGACATCTGATATTCTCTGACATCGGTTAGGTTCCAGAGGTACGCAGTGTCATATAAAAGGGAGGTCCTCTCCCTTAAGAAAGTACGTGCACATTCGCATTCGTCTTCTACAGTTTTTTTTCCTTCGTACACTATTCTTCTAGGGAAAAATGACCTGACTTGAGCATTGAAGGGCCTACGCCAGGGACTTTTTCCCTAGTTTCTGGTCTCTAACATTCTGTGTGCTTGTCTGAGTGTGCATAGAGCCTAAGTACCGTCGATCTCATCACCACGTCCTTGAGTTCCACGTGGGGGTCTGTCTTTCTGGTGCACATACGCTAGGTGTGTCCAAGTCGCCTCTCCATCAACACCGATGCCATTTTAGCCATCCTTCGTCTGACTCAGGTACTAGATAGGATCAAATTGGCGTCGTATGTTGGACTTCCTTCACCTGTTTTGGAGCGTGACGATGGAGGATACCGGAAAGATCAATGTCATCATGACAGCAGGAGAGTACAAACTGTTCAAGGAGGCCAAGAGACGAGCTTCTTCCGAAAAACATACCACTGCTTCATAGCCACACAAGATGCCTGCAGTTTCAAAGGACCAGACCCATGTTTGCGACAGGGGTTCTAAAAGGAAACAACCCAAGACTTCCCCCAAGACTTTTAACGCGAGCCCTACCCGGACTATTATAACAAGGGCCCGAACTATTATAACAAGAGGGAGCAGCACCAGGCCTCCACGACCAAGAGTTCCCGGCCCAGAGATCCGAAGAAGGGGAAAGCTATAGTCCTCCGGGAGGAGTCGAGGGAGATGCTTGATGAGCAAGTGTCTTTCTCTCTAAGGGTACTCGAGGAGAAGCTACTGAAGGGGTACAAGCCCCTAGCTATTGGAGAATACGATGGTAGCAAGGACCTAGAGGAGCATCTCTAAAAATTTCAAAACGCTGCGTTGCTGCACCAATATAGCGATGTCATCAAGTGCCAAGTGTTCTTAAACACTCTCTCTGGCTCAACACAAAAGTGGTTCGATGGATTGCCGAACAGATCCATCACCTGCTTTCAGGACTTCAAGAACGCTTTCCTGCGCCATTTTGCTAGTAGCAGGAAGTATCAGAAGACAGATCACTGTCTCTTCGCCCCAAGCAAGGGTCTGCAGAGCTCTTGAGAAGTTACATAAAATGCTTCAACCATGTAGCTCAGGATGTCTCATCCTCTACCTCGGAGATTCTGATGAGTGTCTTATCCCATGGTCTGGTGGAAGGGGAGTTCTTCTGAGCCCTCATTCGAGAGCCTGTGAAGAATTTCGATGAGATGATGGGGAAGGCAGCCGAGCATGCTCTCGTGCCCCAATAACCTCTCGATCGGGATTCCAGACTCTCGCCCCAGTGCGAGTTATAAGCAAGCATGCTCTCGCGCCCCAACGACCTCTCAACCAAGATTCCAAACTCTCATCCCAGCGTGAGTTATAAGCGAGCATAATCTCACGCCCCAACAACCTCTCGATCAGGATTCCAGACTCTCGCCCCAGCATGAGTTATAAGCGAGCATACTCTCGTGCCCCAACGACCTCTCGGTCAGCTTTCCAGACTCTCGTCTCAGCGTGAGTTATAAGCGAGCATGCTCTCGCACCCCAACGACCTCTCGGTCAATTTTCCAGACTCTCATCCCAGCACGAGTTATAAGCGAGTATGCTCTCGCACCCAAATGACCTCTCGGTTGGGATTCCAGACTCTCACCCCAACGCAAGTTATAAGCGAGCATGCTATCGCGCCCTAATGACCTCTTGGTCGGGATTCTAGACTCTCTCCCCAACGCAAGTTATAAGCGAGCATGCTCTCGGGCCCCAACAACCTCTCGATCGGGATTCCAGACTCTCGCCCCAGTGCGAGTTATAAGTGATCATGCTCTCACGACCAACAACCACTCGGTCGGGGTTCCAGACTCTCACCCCAGCGCGAGTTATAAGCGAGTATGCTCTCACACCCCAACGACCTCTTGGTCAGGATTCTAGACTCTCGTCCCAGCGCGAGTTATAAACGAGTATGCTCTCACGACCAACGACCTCTCGGTTGGTGTTCTATACTCTTGCCCCGCGTGGGTTATAAGCAAGCAAGGCCTTCACCAACTACCTCTCGGTCAGTATTTTAAACACGCCACATCTAGGGTGATAGACGAGCAGGGACTTTACCATGGCTCAAAGAAGTAGTTTATCTGGGGGCAATTAGCGTTGCTATCGTCACGTAATTCATGGATATTCAAAAACACCCTTTC
Organism: Zingiber officinale; assembly: GCF_018446385.1. Lineage (NCBI taxonomy): Eukaryota > Viridiplantae > Streptophyta > Magnoliopsida > Zingiberales > Zingiberaceae > Zingiber > Zingiber officinale. Next base: position 83,869,707 of record NC_055997.1, on the reverse strand, counting down.
TGTTAAAGATGTCTGCATGAAACAAGGGAGTTCCAGTGGGAAAGGAGTAAAGAGACAGGAATAAAGACTTAAACCGGATCAGATCTACATTTAATTGATAAATTACAGGGGAGCGCCCCTCAAAATCTCATTCTTAAATCAGTAAGAACATAGAGGTCATCTAAGTACTTAGAATTCTCTTCCGGTGCTAGCCGTGAGTCGGCACCTTGGGCAAAAGTGTTCTGCTTGACCTGCTTTCTCAAGATGGATTCGATCCTGTTCTAGCTCAGCTTGAGTTAGCTGAAGAATGCGTCGTTGTTGAGCAATTGTTTCATCTTTAATCTTTGCTTCTTCCTACAAAAGGGACATGGAAGAGGCGTGTTTCTCTTTCAAATAGATCATGAATTGAGCTTGGCTCTCCATGTCTGAAAGGACTTTCTGTTTCAGCGCTACCTCAGCACGGTCCCACGATTTAGCAACTAGCCAGAGTTATTCAATTTTCCTATGAAGGAAAGACTGAAGATCCCTCTTTTGCATCATCTCGGCTAAGACTGTATCCTTCTGGGCAAGCAGTTGGGTCATATGAGCCAATTGTTGGCGAAGGTGTTGCAGTTCATCAAACTCGGAGTTCAACTCCATGATTAGGGGACAACAGTTAAAAGAAAGTATGTCTCTATGTGGAGGTCAGCCTCTTTTAAAGAGGAAGAGGGGAGAAGTCAACTTCTGTAGAGATTAAAGTAACCCTTTCCCCGAGGTTGATTGAGCAATTAAATAGGTTACAATATCGATGATCTGGGAAAAGAAGCAGCATTTAAAGTCATAATGGCGAAGTAAATGAAACTCGAGTTTGAGTCTAGTCAGTCGGACTTAAGCCTCCTTCGGCTAGACTTGAAGGGGAGCCTTGTGATACGGTGCATAAGGGTGGGGCCCGATAAGGCTAGGCAGTCATAAGTCAAGGGGGTGTGGCAGTCAAGGACAGTCTAAAGTCAAGGTGACATGGCGGTCAGAAATCAAAGGGACGTGGCAGTTAAGGACAGTCCAAAGTCAAGGGGACGTGGCGATCAGAAGTCAAAGGGACGTGGCAGGCAGTAGTTAGGAGGGGAAAAAAGGAGTTAGACCGCCTAGCGTCATCAGCCCCATAATTTCCGGTCGGGTATAGATAGAGCATGGTCCCAAATCTGAGACATAAGATGCAGCCTGGAGTAATACTTGACCTGCCTCGATTGGTCGGGTTTCCTCAGCTCAGGCCGCTTAGCGTCATCAGCCGTATAATTCCCGGTCGAGTACAGATAGATTAGGGTCTCAGATCTAAGACATAAGATGCATCTTGGAGTAATGCCTGACCTGCCCCAACTGGTCGAGTTTCCTCAGCTCGAGCCGCATAACCAGGACTAGTACTTTCAATAAGAAAACTCCCAGTCTACCCTTCAGTGATCCAAGCATGAAAGATGGGACCCTCGCCATAGCTCATTCCCCTCATCAAGACTCGAGTCAGGTGGCACACCTGAACAGTCATCCCAAGCTCTCCATAGCTAAACCCGGGCAGAACAGAAAGCGCTAAGCGACAAACAATGTCAGGGAATCATAACCGTCTGTCAGAGAATAACTGTCATCAGCCAGGGAATATTCTAGTGGTCTGTTATTCCTTGAGAATGGAACTTTCTTTCAACCAATGAGAGGGAACCACGTGTTCTCCATCACCTGACAGGCCCTGACACCTGATATTCTCTGACATCGGTCAAGTTCCATAAGTACGTAGTGTCATATAAAAAGGGAGGTCCTCTCCCTTAGCAGGTATGGATACATTCGCACTCATCTTCTACAATTCTTTTTTTCCTTCATACATTGTTCTTCTGGAGAAAAGGGACCTGACTTGAGCGTCGGAGGGTCTGCGCCAGGGGCTTTCTCCTTGGTTTCTAGTCTCTAACGTTATGTGTATTTGTCTAAGTGTGCACAAAGCCTAAGTACCGTCGATCTTGTCACCACTGTCCTTGAGCTCCACGTGGGGGTTCATCTTTCCAGTGCACATACGCTAGGTGTGTCCAAGTCGCCTCTCCGTCAACACCGACGCCATCTCAGCCGGCCTTCATATGACTCAGATTTCAGACAAGATCAATCATCTATGAAGCTAATAAAGTATATGTGTTCATTCCCTAATGTCTTAGGGAATGGTCCACAAATATCTATATGTACTAGCTCTAAAACATCACAACAATGACTTGCTCACTTATTTCTTTTGTTAGTTGTCTTTCCCTTAAGATACTTAATGTAGACATCAAAGTCTGACATGTCAAGGGAATCAAGAATTCCATGTGGCATTAACCTTTCTAGGCGTTGTCTGGATATATGTTCTAAACCCTATGCCATAACATGAATAAATTTTCGTTAGTGAATTTGTGTTTTGTACCTATACTATGCATAACCATGTTATCAACCATAGGAGTTATGGTGTTTAATTAATAAAGCTTATCAACCAAGGAATCATTACCAACTAACACTGAATTAAAGAAAATACTTAGCATTTCATTTCTAAATGAACAAAAATAACCTGATTTGTCCAAACAAAAAATTAAAATTAAATTCCATCGAAAAGACAGTACAATAAATATATTTTTTAAATCTAGAAATACATTTCCTAAACACCAATAGATTCTACTTTTGCCTTCTTTTCATTCCTCGTATAAATGTATCTTTCACTATCAAGCAGAAGTCGACTCTTGAGATAATCTTACATAGTGATAATTATGTGAATAGTAATATCGGTATCTATCTACCAAATGTTAGTAGATACAATAGACAAATTAACTTTTGAACTAACAAAATTGAGAAGTTTATCTTTTTTTGCATACCAGCTGGCATATTTGGGGCAGTCTTTCTTCATATGATTTTTCTTTTTGTAGAAGAAATAAGTAGACTCCTTATCCTATTTTTTTTTCTTCTTATTGCTAAATACTCCAAAATCTATTTTTCCCTTTCCTTTATTAATCCTCATTATCTTCTTGCCAAAACCTTGAGAACCAGATGCTAGGTGAGCACTTTCAAGTGTCTCACACCTCAGTCTCTCTTCCTCTTGTACACATTGAGATATAAGCTCGTTCAATGTCCACTTTTCCTTTTAAGTATTATAAGAAATCTTAAAAGTAGTGAACCATGCAAGCAGAGACATCAAAATGAAATGCACTAACATAGACTCAAACATATCGAGTGTAAGAGCTTTCAGACTTGTGGCGATATTGGACATCTCTATAATGTACACCCTGATGTTTCCTTTACCACATATCGCATAGTTTCTTATGGTAACCGGATTTATCCCGAAGGATGTAGCGGATTCGCCCAAGCGATATAGTTGAACTTCCTCCCCTAGAGGCTGGAGGAATATGACCCGACAATATCCTCAAAGCTTATAGGGCAATATTTAAAATTCGTAGAGTAATTTTATGAGGTTCGCAGGGCAATATTCCCAAAGCTTGCAGGGTATATTACTTAGAGTCTGCAGAGTAATTTTATGAGGTTCGCTAGGCAATATCGTTAAAGCCTATAGGACAATGTTACTTAGTGTTCTGTAGAGAAATCTTATGAAGGATTGCCAAGTAATAACTCTGTGTTCCACAGAGCAACCTTACGAAGGATCAACAAGCAATAACTATTGGTATAGTTTGTACTAATAATCAAACTCAGATTTTGATGTATGACAAAGATTAAAGTTAGATTTGTGGTTAACAAATTTACCAAGTATGCAAGATTGAAATACTTGATGGGACATGATACCAGGCTCAAGTCCAGTTGGAAACTCACAGGAAGACCAGATAGGTTGATATATGACAAGAAATCCAGTTGGGTCTATGAGACCTAACAACTAGTTGAAGTCCAGATGGAGCATTTGGTAGGAAGAAATGGTGGGTTAAGAGTTAAGTAAGTCTACCATGGTAAGTGAGGTAAGTACTAGAGGAGAGTAATCCAGTGAGGACGAGCCCTAATGGGGTTGTAGGTGGTGGTCCAACTTAGATCCATTTTAGAAGTTTAAGTTGAGATCATGACTAGATCCTAATCTTGGTATGATAGAATCTAATTAATACTTATTTTTCATATTATGCTTATTGTGCTAACTATGTGGTGCAGGATATCAAAGCTGCAAGTTGACTGGAAAAAGGACTTCCAAGTGCCAAAAGTGGGTCTAGGCACGTAGATGGTCTTGAACCCAGCCACTCATGTAGATGAGTTGATGCGGTCCGATTAGCCGGCACATGTCAGTGTCCAGGCATTCGGGGGTGGTCTAAGCTCCCGGCAGTGGATAGAGGTGACTTGGATAGAGTTTTGCTAAGGTGTAGCTATATCAGCATTCTAGGTGCTGGGAGATGTATAACTCAGTATCAAAGTAGGATCGGATAGACCTTAGTGGAGGTGCCCTGGAATGGTCCAAACGCCCAAAAATGCCTATAAAAGAAGCTTCAACTAGCAGCTTTAAACAATCAATTGCTACAACTTTTATACTCAAGCACTGCTCCAAAAAGCTCTCTACGACACTGAAACGCCACTCCAATAACTACGCCCAAGCTTCAACACAAAGTCATCAGTATATTTATATTTACTTACTTGCACTTTGATTTTCTATATTATTGTAATTATTCAAGTTTATAGTGGATTGCCTAATAAAAGCACTCAGCGAGTGCGGATCTTAGAGTAAAAGTCATCGAAGGCTCCGAACCAAGTAAAAGAAAATTGTATTAGCTGTGTTCTTTTTGTGTAATTCTTTTCCGCTGCTTTCTCTTGTGTTTTATGAAAAAGTGAAAAAGTAACTCATGTTATTCACCCCCATCCCTCGCGTGAGCTTTATAATCCTACAATAACTCTACATTTCATAGAGCAATCTTAGAGGACACACTAAGCAATAACTCTATGTTCCATAGAACAATCTTATTGGATTGGTTGAGTAGTGATATTTAGAGTTCACAAAGCAATAACATAATGGTCAGCAAAGCAACATTACTAAGAGAGTACTTCATCATCAAGCCTTTGATCGTCAATATGTAGCGATAATCGAATGGAGAGATATCAAAGGCGGTTCCCTTGATTCCTTCTTCATAATATGTGGAAAGTAGTGAATGGTGGATGAATAGTGGTTGTCAAAGATGGTCTCCTCGAAACCCACCTTACTTTACGTGGTGATCAAGGATTGGGAGCATGGTAATGAACCATCAAAAATTATGTTTTCATTAACCTAGGTGGGAAGAAGTGGAAAGGCACGAAGACGAGCGACTTGTAGATTCTTTTCTAACAGTTATAGAAAGACCTCAGATGGTAACTCTTAGATACGATGGTCTTATTCTTCTAACTAGCGAAGGCAACTCTTTCTTCTTTAAGTTCTTCTTCTTCTCTCCTTGACTTTCCTTCTTTCTCGGCGAATTACTAACTTGAGCCTAGAAGGGGTCGCGCCTGAAGAACTAACCCGATTCTAATATGTGTTACCATCTTAGAGCCACAAAGAAATACCGAAAAGGAGGACTTGTGGAGAAGGAGTAGCTCGAGCAAGTGGAAAAATGAACAATCAAATTGGCATCGTTTGTGGAAAACTCTCATGAAAAGCTACTATAACTCGATCTGGATATGCAGCAATGAGCAATCAGCAAGAATACTCAGTTGGATCTTCCCAACCTTTGCTGCCCAACCCTAATAAAGGTAGTCAGGATTCTAAACTACATAAGAAAATCTCCTAATTGGATTTCCTAGTAGAGGTGAGATGACTAGATGGATATCTTCGCCCATCTAAGGGAAGAGAGGCGTTACCTGTTGAAAAACTGCCCGTAATTACTGCTGCCTCTCATAGTTCTAAAGGGATTACTTCTAAATATCGACTTGATAAGCGGTTGATCATCGATACACCTATTGTTCCATCACTAATAGTGTCTCATCTGACCAATAATTTGTTGGAAGAAGATTCGGTTCATGTTTCCTCGTCTAAAAGAATGATTGCTTGACAGATCTCCTTCTGTGTGGAGATTCTTACGAGAAGATTTACCACATCACTTTCATTTTCGTACATCTCATGTTGCAGAGTATAACGGTTCTTCAGATTCAGAGGATTATCTATATCGTTTTGAAGATATATTAGTGATTTATCAATACACTGAAGTAGTTAAGTGTCTTGTCTTTCTAATCACCTTAGTTGGACCAACACAACAATGGTTTAGTACATTGAAATCAAGAACTATCTCTTCCTTTGATGAGTTCGCTACTATATTTCTACGTCATTTCTCCAGTTCCAAGAGGTATGCCCCCACTCCCCTCAGTTTATTTAACTTCAATTAAAGGCCTCAAGAGACTTTGAGACAATATGTCGAACGATATACGCGTATGGCCCATGAGATTCCTTTGGTGGTTCCAGAGATTTTGACGAGATCCTTCATGCAAGGGTTTCATGAAGGGGATTTCTTTTGCTCCCTGTCAAAAAAGCCTCCAACAAAATATGATGCACTCATGGTACAAGTAGAAAACTGTATAAATATTAAGAAAGCTCAACGAGCTAGGCAAGAACAAAGGGGAGCTCGCCTGGAAAATGTCAATGAGCGACCACCCGAGCATCAGGCCCATATCAGGGCGACACTGCAAGATCCCTTGAGGCATTATCTTTATGGTTTACCTCTACGTTATTCTAAAGAAAGAGCTATGTAGATTTATAACAAACATCAAGTTTTGATACAACCTGTGAGAGCACAACAGGGACCCAAAGTCAACCTTCTAATGATTTCTGCGACTTCCATCAAGAGTATGGTCATACTACTCGCAATTATTGAGGATTAGAGTAAGAACTGGGATTTATCATTGAAGGTTATTCATATGAAAAATATTTTAACAATTCCCACTCCACACCAACAAATGTCACCTCCCCCTCCACCTCGAAGGTGAAACCCCCCATTGCTCAACCTCTTTCCCCTATCCTTTCAAATCTTGTACTAGCCCCACCTCCCAGAGTCGCAACCACTAATTAGGAACCATATTGTACATGGACAGATTAATATGATCTCTGAAGAAACTACCAACAAAGATACCAACCGATCACGTAAGAGACATAGCAGGGAGGAACGTTTGGTAGTTCACACTCCTGAAACATAGACAGGATCCATTTTTGGATTTGGTCCCGATGATTTAAAGGGAGTTTTCCTTCCCCATAATGATGCTCTGGTAATACGTTCTTTAATTACTCATTATGATGTGGGAAGAGTGTTTGTAAATGTAGGTAGTTCTATCAATGTCTTATATTTTATAGTGATGGAGCAGATGGGGATCAAAGTTGAAGACCTTCAACCTATGTCTATTTCTTTGTTTGAATTTTCTGGACAAGAAGTATGACCACTTAGACAAATCAAATTGCCTCTAGCTCTTTGAAGTTTACTATTGAGGTGGGTCATCCTCATTGCATTCATGGTGGTAGACACTCCTTCCTATAACATTCTACTGAGAAGGTTGGCCCTTAGTACCTTACAAGTTGTAGTGCCCCATATCATCGAAAGATTAAATTTTCAATGGAAAATGAGGCTAGGGAAGTTTAATGATATCAACGGATTTTTAAAAAGTGTTATGTGGAAACGGTCACCCATGAATAGTAGAGGAACAATCAAAGTAGTTGATCCAATTAGAGGAAGTTGATGATAGAAGGGGTTTATACTATCAATGAAGAAAGACAATCTGTTGAATTTTGTTTTTAAATTCAAAGCATTTTTTGTAGTGTTTTTAGTCCCACATTGCTAAGTGGAGAAGCTTGGAAGGGCTTATATAGGAAGCCCTTCCATCCTTGCTTAGCAATGATAAGATGACCTACACGCATGCGCGGGTCAAGCCCAAATCGAGTGGATTTGGGGGGGTTCGAGCCGGAAATCCATAAACCGGGCGTCACGTGCGCGATTAACGCGCGCAGGGGGGGGGTGCAAATCCCCGGCCCGTGGGCCTTGCGCTCACGGGCGGCCCGGTCTGTTTTTGCTGGTTTGGTTCAGACGAGGAAGCAGAAGCAAAGTGTGCGTCCCTTCCTCTGCACTGCTTCAAGTGTATAAATACACTTCCTCACTTCCTTCTCAACTCACTCCAGAAAGCAAAGCATTCCTTCTCCCTTGCTTTCTACTTCTTCTTTCTGAGTTCTGAGGCTTGGTTCGCGATCTAAGGTTGAGTCCGAGTGTGGCGCTCGTTTTGGAGTGCACCTACGAGCGACGCGAGCGGTTGTCGGATCTTGGGAGGATTTTGCCGGAGAGTCTCTGTGTAACGACCCAATTTTCCCTATTCTGAGTTTCAAACGTCCATAAAAATGTTTGAAAATACTGTTAAAATATTCTAGAGATTTTTAGGAATTTTTAGAGTATTTTTACGTAATTTTTGGAGGTCGTTTAGTATTTTTACAAAACCAAAGAAGTTTAAGCAAAAAAGTGTTGGAGAAGAGGTTCGAACCCGCGACCTCGGGTCGGACCAAACCAAGCCAAATCGGCTTGACCAGCTGGGATAAGGGATTGATGTTAATCTCAAATAGAGTTAAATAAGGTTATAGTATAGTTGAGTTATATCCGATTACTTATAAAAGGAAATAAGTTTTGGGATTTTAGAAAACCTAACTTCTCCTCTCTAAATTCCTCTTCGCCTTCTCCCTCGCGACGGCGCAAGTACTCTCGGCGGAAACCAGGAGCAGCTAGGGTTGGAGATTCCGACGCCGGCGAAGCTTCCCTCCAACCGTCCTTCATCCACGGTGGCTGTTCCCGACGGAGAGAAGCCCGAGAGCTCCGAGAACACGCCGGAAAAGCTGCTACCCGAGCCCTAGAAGCCCTCCTTCCCTTCTTCTCGGTTGTAAGTCCAAGAAAGCAAGTAAGTACTACTCACCTGTGGTAGGAGTTGCTCCGAGCTTCGATTTTCTTCCTTGCTCCGAATTTAGGGTTTCCGTTTCCTTTTGTTGCGGATTTTGCTGTGCCGAGTGGATTTATAAGCTAGGGTTTTTCTTCCTTGCTTTGTTGAGATTCCTTGTTCCAAATTATGCCATGAGATTCCTTGTTTCCAAACTTCTGTTGTGAGTTCGGTAGGTTTGTGAAGGTTGCTGCCATAATCTGAATTTATCAGATTGGGTGCGGACAGGTTTCAGTTGGGAATTTCGTGTAGCACTTTGATTTAAATAGCTTGCGTAGCATGAAGTATGGTTATTCTTGCTATTAGGCAATATACATGAGATGGTATAGATTTCCTTTTTAGCATGTAGTGTCGGATTGTGCTGTTAAATTGGCACGAACAGCTCAGTTTTGAGTTGTTGTACAGATAGTGATTTGGAAGTGCAGTTTCAAAATTCGGTTGTTTGTTTTTTAGATAGCTGTGAGTTATGCCTCCTCCATTATTTAGCCATGACCATTAGTGTTTAATGCTTGAAACATTGATGTTTTGTGCTTCTGTGCTTGCTGCCGTGGGCTTAGAAGGAAGGAGAAGAAGGGACAAGTTGTGGTCACTGGGATGGATAGTCATGGGTAGCATTTTTGGTCTCTTTTGCTTGTTACCAGGGTGCTGAATAGTGGCAGGAGTAGCCTATATAAGTAGAAGAAGTATTGCAGATTTGGTTTAACTTATGCGGTTTGCATTATCTCGGATTAATGGGGCTGGTAGTTAGTGTTCTTTTGCTCTATTTTACAGCATGTTTAGAAAGTTCAAAGTTGCATTCTTTTGCCCTATTTTTATAGCATGAGTAGCAAGTTTGAATTAGTTTTCTTTTGCCCTATTTTACAGCATGTTTAGTAAGTCCGAGTTAGTTATCTTTTTGCCTATTTTATGGCACGTTAAAGAAGCCTGAAGTTGTATTCTTTTGCTTTATTTATAGCATGATTAGAATCATCCCATACTTGATTTTACAACATGTTTAGAAGCACTAAAATAGCATCCTTTGCCATGTTTTCACCGTATGATTCAAAGGCTTTAAATTGCTTTCTTTAGTTTAGCTTATAGCATGATCAGTAAGCTTTAAGTTACTTGTTTTATTCTGTTATATAGCATGGTTAGTTGAGTATACACCCATACTTGTTAAGTATATTTAAAGGACTCCCACAATCTTTAATAAAAGATAATAAGGAAGATAAAAGAATAAGAAAGATAACAAGTAAGTCAAGCAAGAGGCTAGTACCCGACATCCAAGAGCTTGTCGTTAAACAAATCCAGGTGACCATTTCCGAGGTCTTGGACCGAGGTCTGCTCTTTTAGGATTGGTGGCTCGCAACCCCAACCTATTAGGGAACGCGCATGAGTTGGTACTAGGCCTGGGCCCAAGAAAAGAAAACCTAAGAAAAGAAAAGTTAAGTAAGAAGGAAGAAAGAAAGAAGAAGAAAGTAAAAGATAGAAATTAAAAGATTAATTTCTAACACAAGGATACAAGAAATGAAATAAGTTCCAAGCTTAGAATAAATAAGAATGGTTAGTTTCTTTGATTCTAAGTTTACATTGTTAGTTTCTTGTTATCCTGCTTGATACTGAGTATGATTTGTATTCCGTTAATTTTCTGTATACCATGAGCACATGCAGATAGCTTTAGCATTTCAGTTTCAGTATTATTGCATTACATTTATGCATTTCGAGTTTTGTGAGATAGATTAGTACTTACTAAGCGTTTTCGCTTATAGATCTTTTGTTTTTTTTTCCTCCTACCGCAGATAAAGGAAAAGCTAAGATATGAAGGGAGGCGATAGGGTGGTGGTGATGATGGATGTGTGTGGTGGCTGAACTATGGAGGGATCCAGAGGGGACTAGCAAGACTTATTCATTTAGAGTTTATGTCTAGTTCATTTTCCTTATTTCCATTATGAAATCATGAGTTATGCTTGAGTTCGAAGTGCATTGTAGCTTGTTATGCTTTGTTCTGAGAGTTTTGAGTTTAATTCTTATTGCTAGTTTAATTTTTGATTAGAATATGATTTATTAATGCGTGTTTGTGAAGAATATTGTGATCCAGCCGCATGTGGCTGTGTATATCTTTTATGTATTGTGGATTTGGTCACCGGTACAGGGGAGACTCTGCCGAATTTTTCGGTGGGAATCCCTCTGAACTGTGATAAAATCTACCTGACTCTAATTATAGAGTCAGTGCCACTAGGAGTGAAGTTATAGTTAGGTAACGGTCGCCCTTAGAGAGTAGTAGTAAGAAGGGTGGTCGTTACACTCTGCACCGTGGGCGACAATCAATTCTCTAAAGACAGTCGGCACGTCCGATGCTTCGACCGGAGATACACAATTTCTTAACCCTTACTGTTATTAACGTTTATTGCATGCTCGTCATTTATTGGTGCAATTATAGATTACTGTATTAGCATAATTAGTTCTATTTCAATTACTACAGTTTTAGAGAATTGATTGTAGCATCAATAAACATGATGAACGATAGGGTAACGGGGTCTGATGAGGCTAGTGCCCGACCCGAAAGATTTTTCGGGCAAAACTTCAGACGTTGGCAACAACGAATGAAATTTTGGCTTACTATGCTAGGGCTATTCTCCGTTATAGAAACAGACCCTCCTTCACCCAATGAAGAGGAACCTGCCCGTAGTGCTGCCTTAGAGAGGTTTAAGCAAATGAATTATCTCTGCCATGGGAGAATCCTATCTGCCCTCTCAGACGCACTATTTGATGTGTACTGTTCAACCGCTTCAGCTAAAGAGCTGTGGAAATCTTTGGATAAAAAATACAACTCTAAAGATTCTAGTTTAGAAAAGTACTCTGTGGCAAAATTTCTAAACTTCAAAATGGTTGAAGGCAAATCTGTGATAGAGCAGACACATGAATTCCAAGTCCAAATTCATGGTCTTGCTGAAGGAGATATGCCATTACCTGAAAAATTTCAGGTCTTGTCAATCATCGAAAAATTACCTCCGAGTTGGGAAGATTTTGGCATGACTCTTAAACATCGGAGAGGTAAAATCTCTCTCGAAGATTTGATGATTGCCTTAAATATCGAAGAAGAACATCGGAAGCAACATAAAAATGATGATACAAGAATGCCTATGGATTTTATTCCAAAGGCGAACGTAGTAGTCTCATCTGACAAGAAGAAATTCAAAAAACAGAAAATGAAAAATAAGATGAAACCCAACTCAAAGGTTCAAAAGAAAACTGAAACCAAACCTAAGCCTTGCTGGGCATGTGGACAGGTTGGACATTATGCCAAATTCTGCCCTAAGCGAAAGGACAAGGAGAAAAACCAAAGCAATACGTCCAAGGCACAAGTAAATGTCGTGACTACTAGTGACGACACCAGCGATAGGTTTGTTACCTTCAAACCCGAACTAAACTTGATCTATCAACCCAATGAATGGTTAGTTGATATAGGTGCTAATGTACACTGTTGTGTTGATCGCTCAGCCTTCCTTACTTATCAGGTAATTGAAGGCACTTCCGTGACCATGGGTAACCATTCTGCAGCCAGGGTGTTTGGGATAGGACAAGTTGACCTGAGGTTCACCTCTGGAAAAGTCCTGCCACTGCATGAGGTGCATCACGTTCCAGCGGTCCGTCGAAATTTGATTAGCGGATCAAAGTTAGTCCGTGCTGGTTATGAGTTGAACTTTAAATGTAATAAAGTTGTAATATTACATTTAGGAACCTTTATTGGAAAAGGTTACCTTAATGAAGGTTTATTTAAACTCAATGTAGAAAATGCTACTTTAAATAAATCTTCTGATATTGGTTGTTCTTATAACATTGAGTCTTATGATCTGTGGCATGATAGATTAGGACATGTCAATTTTAATACCGTAAAAAGGATGATGAATCTTGACATGATCCCTAAGCATGCTATAAATGATAAGAAAAAATGTGAAATTTGTGTGCAATATAAACAACCCCGTAAACCCTTCAAATCAGTACTTGATAGAAATTCTGATATTTTAGAATTGATTCATACTGACTGTTGTGAGTTTAACGGTGTAATAACGAGAGATCATAAAAGGTATTTCATTACCTTCATTGATGATCACTCTCATTATTGTTATGTTTATTTGCTAAAAACCAAGGATGAAGCTTTAGATAAATTTATGATTTTTAAATCTGAAGCTGAGAATCAAACCGATAAAACTATTAAAAGGTTAAGGTCTGATAGGGGTGGAGAATTTACCTCAAACCTGTTTCAAAAATTTTGTCAAGATACAGGTATAATTCATGAGGTAACTGCTCCATATAGTCCTCAATCCAACAGTATAGCAGAACGGAAAAATCGAACCCTTGAAGATATGATTAATTCCATGTTAGGCAGTTCTGGGTTACCCAACTTTATGTGGGGGAGGCTCTATACACTGCATGCCATGTGCTAAATAGAGTCCCAATGAAGTCAAGGGATAAAACCTCATATGAGCTTTGGAAAGGCCGAAGGACAAGTTTGAAATACCTTAAAGTGTGGGGGTGCCTGGCAAAGGTACTAGTACCTGAACACAGAAGGAAAAAACTTGGTCCAAAGACCGTAGATGGTATCTTCTTAGGTTATGCTCAAAATAGTATTGCATATAGGTTCCTGATTATTAAATCATAAATTCCTGGAATAGATGCAAATACTATTGTAGAACTTCGCGATGCTACATTTTTTGAGGATATATTTCCTATGAAGACGAGAACACCTCAATCTAGTATTCCTACTAGAAATGAGCCTTCTTCCGTAGATCCGTAGTGGGTACACCTTCCTCAAGTCACTCTAGACTAGATGAATCTAGTGAGTATACAGAACCAAGAAGGAGCAAGAGGCAACGTGTGTCTACGGATTTAGGCTAGGACTTTATCACCTATAATATAGAAGGTGATCCTGTGACATATAGAGATGCTATGGCTTCTCCTGAAGCTAAACACTGGAAAGAGGCCATTAAAAGTGAAATGGACTCTATTATCTCTAATGCCACTTGGGAGTTGGTAGATTTACCTCCTGGGTGTAACACTATAGGATGTAAATAGGTGTTTAAAAGAAAACTAAAACCTGATGGGTCAGTAGATAAATTCAAAGCCCGCCTAGTTGCTAAAGGATTCAAACAGAAAGAAGGGATTGACTATTTTGACACTTATTCTCCTGTTACCAGAATTACTACAATCCGAGTGTTAATAGCATTGGCGTCTATATATCATCTTGAGGTCCATCAAATGGATGTCAAAACGGTATTCCTTAATGGAGATCTTGAAGAAGAGATATATATGGATTAACCTGAGGGATATGTAGTTTCTAGAAATGAGAACAAAGTCTATATGTTAGTCAAATCTCTTTATGATTTGAAGCAAGCCCCAAAGCAGTGGCACGAAAAATTTGATAGAGCTATGTTATCATTTGGTTTTGAAATGAATGACTCTGATAAATGTGTGTATGCTAAAATGAAAGGTGATAATTGTATTATCTTATGTTTGTATGTAGATGATATTCTACTGTTTGGTTCTAACATTTCTATTATTAATGAGACTAAGGTCCTCTTAAGTGGTAAGTTTGATATGAAGGATATGGGTTGTGCTGATATGATTTTAGGGTTGAAGTTGACTCGTTCAACTGATGGAATAACAATTTCTCAATCACTCTATATTTAGAGAGTATTAGAGAAATATGGCTATATCCAAGTTAAATCTGTAGTCACACCCTATGATCCTTCAAAAACTCTCCACAAGAATAAGAGTGGTGTGGCAGTGTCTCAATTAAGATACTCACAAATAATAGGTAGTCTAATGTATTTAGCAAATTGTTCTAGACCTGATATTTCTTTTGCTATATCGAAATTGAGCAGGTTTACCAGCTGTCCAAATAGAACGCATTGGGATGCATTAGATAGAGTACTCAGATATCTGAAAGGCACTATATCCTTGGGCTTGTGGTATGGGAGATTCCCTGCAGTCCTGGAGGGATATAGTGATGCCAGTTGGATAGCTGACATTACTGAGTGTAAAGGTGTCACTTGGAGGCGGTGCAGTTGCTTGGAGGTCTGTTAAACAGATGATTATAACTCGTTCTACATCTGAGGCAGAATTGTGTGCTTTGGATACCACAGTAACTAAAGCTGATTGGCTTAAGGGTCTTCTTTCTGAAATTCCCTTAATGATGAAGCCAATACCTTCTATTTCAGTGCACTGTGATAATCAAACAATAATAGCTCAGATTAGAAGCTCCAAGTATAACCAGAAATAGAAGAGACATGTACGAATAAGATTGAAATCTATTCGTGAGCTAGTATCTCTTGGAGTAGTGTCATTAGACTTTGTAAGTTCAAAAGACAATATTGCTGATCCACTCACTAAAGGACTTGATTCTGAGAAAATCAAGAGATCCAGTAAGGGAATGGGATTGAGGCATGTCCTGGTTTCATCTATAGCGGTAACCCAACCTATCTGATTGGAGATCCCAAAAAATAGGTTCAATGTGGTACAAACAAGCTATAAGGGTGAAACGTAAGCATCAAATTGATTGAGATGTAATCTCAGAGTCTCTTCCATGGATAGATGCTTGACTGCTAGTAAGGATAAGCTTAGGAGCTCTTAATGAGTTCAAGGTCTTAATGACAGGATGCTTGCAGTACATCCTTGGAGAACTCACCTATGTAAGTGTAACTGTGAGGCCGCAGTGTGGGGGGTCTAGGCAACTCTCCTTAGCACTTATGAAATAAGATTCGGTGGCATAGCCGTAATACACCAACCCAGAAGGATTCAACCGTCGCCAGTGATGAGTTGTTACCAATTGATCTTCACATATAAAAGGTTTAAGATCAAGACTCTGTTCTCTTCAAACCTATGTGAATAAGATTGGTGTACTTAGGTGAAAATTCAAACCGAAAGGTATTTTCACTGAAAGCTCATTGCAACCAAGCCTCAGAACATATCTTTATTTTTGACAAAAATGATTTGAATTTGTGGGGGATTGTTGAATTTTGTTTTTAAATTCAAAGTATTTTTTGTAGTGTTTTTAGTCCCACATTGCTAAGTGGAGAAGCTTGGAAGGACTTATATAGGAAGCCCTTCCATCCTTGCTTAGCAATGATAAGAGGACCTACACGCATGCGCGGGCCAAGTCCAAATCGAGTGGATTTAGGGGGTTCGAGCCGGAAATCCATAAACCGGGCGTCACGTGCTCGATTAACGCGCGCAAGGGGGGGTGCAAATCCCCAGCCCGTGGGCCTTGCGCTCACGGGCGGCCCGGTTTGTTTTTGCTAGTTTGGTTCAGTCTGAACCAAACCAGTTTGGTTTCCGGTTCTGGTTCGATCTGAACCAAAACCAAACCAGAGTTTGGCTCCGCGTGTGAGGAAGTGAAGCAGCGCTTCGGTACTGTCCGCGTCGCGTGAGGATGCGAAACAACGCATCCGCGCGTGAGAAGAGGAAGCAGAAGCAAAGTGTGCGTCCCTTCCTCTGCACTGCTTCAAGTGTATAAATACACTTCCTCACTTCCTTCTCAACTCACTCCAGAAAGCAAAGCATTCCTTCTCCCTTGCTTTCTACTTCTTCTTCCTTCTTTCTGAGTTCTGAGGCTTGGTTCGCGATCTGAGGTTGAGTCCGAGTGCGGCGCTCGTTTTGGAGTGCACCTACGAGCGACGCGAGCGGTTGTCGGATCTTGGGAGGATTTTGCCGGAGAGCCTCTGTACCGTGGGCGGCAATCAATTCTCTAAAGACGTGCCGCTTCGACCGGAGATACACAATTTCTTAACCCTTACTGTTATTAACGTTTATTGCATGCTCGTCATTTATTGGTGCAATTATAGATTACTGTATTAACGTAATTAGTTCTATTTCAATTACTACACAATCATCATCCCCTAATCTAGAAACAGAAGTAGTCTCTATAGTTCCATCTCAACCCGAGAAAGTCACCAAGATCTCCAAGGACCTACTCAACGCATTGAAGAAATCAGTGATCACTTATTTTACACGAAATACAGATGTTTTCACTTGGGACACCAAGGATCTAATAGGGGTAGACCCAATTGTGATGGAACATTGATTGCAGATTGTCCTAGAAATTCAACTGACCAAACAAAAGCAATGGCACTTTGAAGCTGATCAAGATCAAATCATGAGAGATGAGGTAAAAAGGCTAATATCCCAGATATACATTATCCTACCTAGCAGTTTAATATAGTACTAGTACCCAAACCCTCTGAAAAGTGGCGTTTTTGTATGGACTTTTATGATTTAATAAAGCTTATCCTAAAGATTTTTATCCTCTCTCGTGTATAGACCAGCTGGTTGATTCTACTGTAAGATATCATTACATTTTAATATTGGATGCTTATCAAGTGTATCATTAAATTCATTATCCAAGGTTGATCAAAACAAAGTGAAATTCATTACTGCGGATGGCACTTTCTATTATACAGTTATACCTTTTCGGTTAAAGAATGTTGGGGATACTTACTAGATGCTAATGGATAATGTGTTCACCGATCAATTAAGATGAAATATAGAAGTGTACATGGATAATATATTGATCAAATCGGTACATGCAGAAGATTTGATGTCCGATATGGAAGAAACCTTCGCCGCACTACAGATATACCACATGAAGCTCAATCCTAGGAAATATATAATCGGCACCACTAAAGGGCACTTCTTGGACTACATATTTATCGAGTGAGGCATTAAAGCAAATTCAGAAAAGATTGAGTCCATTCAATAGATGCAACCTCCTCGAAATATACAAGAAGTTCAAGGTTAATAGGAAGGATAATAGTCTTGTCATGTTTCATTTTTCAGTCCACTGATCGAAGTCTTCATTTTTTTTTAAATACTATACTGAGCTATCCAATTTCAATAGGACGAACACTGTAACAAAGCATTCTAAGAAGTGAAGGAGTATTTGGCACACCTACCTACCTTGGAAAAATTCAACCCGTTGAAAATTTTTTGGCATATTTAGTTCTCTCGGATATAGCAGTGGGTTCTGTACTCATGTGAGAAGAAGCAGGAAACCAACAACCTGTATATTATGTGAGCTATACTTATTCAAAGGACCTGAACTTCAATATATTGGTTTGGAAAAGCTAACCATTGGTTTGGCTTTAACTGTTAAATGCATGAGACCTTATTTCTTATCTCACCCAATAGTAGTATTGATAGATGCACCACTTAACCAAATTCTTACTCATCCTGAGGCTATAGGACATCTCATAAAGCGGGCTGCCCAACTTAGTGAATATAACATTAAGTATTAACCTCATTTCGCCATCAAAACACAAGTTTTAGCAGATTTCTTAGTAAAATCTCTTTGAGTGAAACATAATGAATTTTAGAAGATATATGCTGACAACTCCTCAAAAAGGAGGCAACGGTGTAGGAGTCGTCCTCATTGCACCTCAAGGCAAAGAAATCAAGTTAGTTGTTCGATTGGCATTCCAAGCTTCTAACAATAAGACTGAATATGAAGTTTTATTAATATCTCTGAAAGTTGCCTAGAACATTGAAGCAGAGTAAGTTTCTATGCATATGGATTCACAACGGGAGGTGCAACAAGTAAACAAGGTTTTCAAAGTAAAAGATGAAAAATGCTCAAGATATTGTGAGTTAGTGGAGAAAGCCAAAGAGGATTTTCTAGAGTTCTCAATGAAAAAGATTGTTCGGACAAATAATGCATGGGCAAACGAATTGGACAAGTTAGCTAACTCCCTGGGAAAATGGACTTCAGGAGAAATTATTACTCAAGTAGAAATTATGCTACAATTAGAGTATAATCCGAGTTCAATCTCACCTGATTGGCAATTTGAGTTTATGAATTTCTTTCAAAGTAGAATGGTACCCATCAACAAGGTCCTTGCTAGACAACTCAAACATAAAGCTAAATTTTTTTACCTTTTACAAGGTATATTGTACAAATGTTCTAACATAGGATCATTACTACGATGCTTGGGACAGCAGGAAACAAACTATATCTTGAAAGAAATACATGAAGGATCTTGCAGCAATCACATGGGAACAATCCCCCACCTAAAAGATATTACTGGTTGGATATTTTTGGCCTACTTTATGAAGGGGCACCATGCAGATGGTGAAAGCATATGAAAGTTGCCAAAAGCATCAAAATTGGCAAACAAGTTCAGTCAAAGCAATGAAGTCCTTAATCGCCTCTTGTCCATTTGACTAATGGGGGATGGACATAGTTCAACATTTCTCTAAAGGAACAACTCAAAATAAGTTCATCATAGTGTAAGTACCTCGTGGAAGTTTTGATGTGATCAAACCAAGTCAAGTTAGATCCTGTTATATTTTGATGCTCTGTATCTAAGTGAATAGAAACTAAGGAACATAGGAGGTCAAGCAAAAGACGCAGCTAGTGAGAAGGATAGTACGGGAGAAAGTCGATGGGCTCGGTGCGTCCGAGGGACGAGGTTCTGCGGCAGAATACATTGGCAGATGAGAAGGAGGCGTGCATCATTTCTGAGGGACGAGAAGCCAGTGCAGAAGGTTGCTCAAGAAGACCAGAAGATGAGTTCAGGTGAGCCCTATTTCAGATGGCTAAAATCACCTAAGCGAGCAGAACCAGAGCGAAAGACCTAGACCAAGCGAGCGGAACCGGAGCGGAGGACCCAGACCAAAACGTCAACAGGATGTTGACTTTTTGGTTCCGAGCGCCCGAAGTTGAAAACTTACCCAAACATGACATGGCATGAGCCATCACGATGGGGATAAAATTTTATCCCCCTTCAGGCACCTAGAACCTTTCTAAGCGCCCCAAGCAGGGCTATAAATATAGTCCTAATCCCAGTAGTCTAGAATCACTTATATACGAGTTTCTTTAAGTGTTCTACTACTTTGTGTGCTTCCAACACTTGTAATAGGCTTCTCTGCCTATGACGAAAAGAGAATTTGAGTGGTGCTTCAGAGTCTTAGATTAACAACCTTTCCGGTTGTAACCAAGTAAAAATTGATAGCCTCTTTCTTTTTATTAATTTATCAATTCTTTTTATACAAGTGTCTTATTATTTCAAAAGATTGAGAAAGATTATATTTTATTTTTGAAGGGTAATTCACCCCCTCTTATTGGCCACATGGGTCCTAATAAGTGGTATCAGAGCCAGACCCACTTCGAAATGACTAACCACCATCTGAAGTAAAAGAAATGGTCGAATCCAGCATCTACCCATCGAAATTTAAGGGAGACTTCGTAACTTAGAAGAAGCGCATGGAGGTATTCTTCAAAATCGACTTCAAAATTCTCTTAATTATAAAATATAATTTTGTAGCACCTACAGATCAACACAGAATAGAGAAAGAAGAGTACACATGGACGAAGAAGGAGCAAACCAACTTCATGGCTAATAGAAAAGTATAGTTCCATCTACTCAGCGTTTTTCCGCCCCAGGAGGTCAGCCAGATCAAAAGATATGACTCCGCAAAAGATCTCTGGGAGAAATTCCTGGAGCTCCACGAAGGTACTTCAGAAGCTAAACTGGCAAAGCGGGACATCCTCCGAAACCAACTGATGAACCTTCGGATGAACAAGGGAGAGAAGGTAGCTCAACTCCATGCAAGAATCAAAGATCTGGTCACCTAGCTCAACAACCTCGAACAAAAGGTAACAAATTATGACACCTTAAGGTACACACTTAACTCTTTTCCGAGAACTCAAGAGTGGTCAGCCTTGGCAAATGTTTACTACATCTCTAAGGACCTTGAGATATGTACTCTTGAAATTTTCTTTTTTAACTTTTGAACTTCACGAGTTTCGCTGTATAGATTTTCAAGAAATAGAGAATTCAAATAATATTGCTCTAAAAGCCAAGAAGAATGAATCAGACGTCGAC
The DNA here is from genome assembly GCF_018446385.1 of Zingiber officinale. Classification (NCBI taxonomy): domain Eukaryota; kingdom Viridiplantae; phylum Streptophyta; class Magnoliopsida; order Zingiberales; family Zingiberaceae; genus Zingiber; species Zingiber officinale. The sequence goes on along the minus strand of NC_055997.1, from coordinate 83,848,993 downwards.
AACTCCTTCGATGATGATGAAACAACATGCATGGTAAGGAAATTCAAGACATTGTTTAAAACTAATAAGTTTAATCAAGTACAGGCAAAGAATAGAAGAGCAAAGAAGATAAGATTTTATAATTGTAATAAAGAATGGCACATCAAGGATGACTGTCCAAAGCTAAAGAAGGACAACAAGAAGGGACTAACCACAACAAAGCACAAAACCTAAAGGCAACGTGGGATGAGTCATCATCAGAATCAGATCTGGAGAAGTATGTTGGACTTGCACTGATGTCAAGCCACCAAGAGGAGAGCATAGATGAATGGGGAGGCTCCTCAAAAGAAAGTTGTAGCGAGGAGGAAGAAACAAACTTCAGAACAGATCTAGTAAGTGAGGTATGTTTATTACCCCTTAACCAGTTATATTCAAGTATTAAATCCATGACCAGATCACTATATAAACTAAAAAAAATATTAATTTAAAAAAGGAAGTTTTTGAATTAAGAACAATTCTAGCAAATACATGCCCCCTAGAAATGTATGATAAATTAAAAGATAAAAATAAAAAAATTAAAGGACCAAATTGAAAAATCAAGAAACTTTGCATATGATAATCAAAATACCTGAAAAAATTATCGAAACCTAAATTGGTATCTTAAATATCATAAGGGTCAAATTAAAAGAATATCACAGAAGTATGTTCCTAGAAAGTTTTTGATAAATCCAGTAGGAAGGAATCTGTTTTGGGTTCCAAAGTCATATTTAAATTAAAATTATCTTTTTGTGCATGAATTATTTTAAGTTAGACCTAGGGCTCTCAGAAAGAAAATTAAATATTTAATTTCTTTAAGAGGTTTTGTCTAGAAGTAGTTATTGTTCTAATAATCAAGAAGGTCTATTGTCTCGCCACAGTTTAGAAGTCAATTATAGAAATGAATATTTAATTGACTGACTATTAAGCATTTAACTGTTATAAAACTATCTAATGTTTTCAAATAAATTGTTTTGCAAAATTTCTGATTGAAATTAATTTTATTTTAATTTTTCAGATAAAAAAGATTTTAATTCAAAAATATTTTTTAAAATTTACATTTTCCTAATTTTCTGGATAATTGTCAATTTAGACTTTGTTTCCCTTATATTTTATTTTAGGACTTAGTTTTAAAACATTTTAGAGTACCCCATTTTTAATGTGATCAAAGGGGAGAGAATTAGAGGTAAAGTCTAGGGGGAGGTAGATTTTTTTTTACATATTTTTTTTAAACAAATGTAAAATTCATTACTATTTTTGTTTGGTTTACCCTAACTTAACTTGGGGTTGCTCACATCAAAAAGGGAGATATTGTAAGTAACCAGTGAAAGTTTGATGTGATCAAACCAAGTCAAGTTAGATCATGTTATGTTTTAATGCCCTGTGTCCAAGTGTGCAGGAACTTAGGAGCACATGAGATCGAGCGAAAGACGCAACTAGCAAGAAGGATGACACAGGAGAGAGTTGGTAAGCTCGGTGCATCCGAGGGATGGGGTGTTATGGAAGAGTACGCTGGCAGACGAGAAGGAGGCGCACGAAATTTCCAAGGGACGAGAAGCCGGAGAGGAAGGTTGCTCGAGAAGACCAAAAGATGGGTTTGGATGAGCCCTATTTCGGATGGTCGAAATCACCCAAGCAAGTGGAGCTAGAGTAAAAGACCCGGACCTAAGAAAGAGGAACCGAAATAGAAGACTTAGACCAAAAAGTCAACAGGATGCTGACTTTTTGGTTCCGAGCGCCCGGAGTTGAAAACATAGCCAAACGCGACATGGCGCGAGCCATCGCGACGGCGATAAAATTTTATCCCCCTCCAAATGCCTAGAACTCTTTCAAGTGCCTCAAGCAGGGCTATAAATATAGTTCTAATCCCAATAGTCTAGAATCACTTGTATATGAGTTTTTTTAAGTGTTCTACTACTTTGTGTACTTTTAATGTTTGTAAGAGGCTTCTCCGCCTACGATGAAAGGAGAATTTGAGTGGTGCTTCAGAGTTTTGGATTAACAACCTTCCCGGTTGTAACTAAGTAAAAATCAGTAGTCTCTTTCTTTTTATTAGTTTATCAATTCTTTTTATACAAGTGTCTTATTATTTCAAAAGATCGAGAAAGGTTCTATTTTATTTTTTGAAGGGAAATTCAACCCCTCTTACCGGCCACACGGATCCTAACACATAGTACCTATTGATTACTTCTTCAAATAGGTGGAAGCAGAGGCATTAGTTCATATCACTAAACAACCCTGATAAAATTTTTATGGCAAAATATTACTTGCAGGTATGGTGTTTCCCAACGATTAATTTCTAACAATGGTCATCAATTTCAAGGAAAAAGGATACTTGAATGGTGCAAAGAGCTCTGGATCGAGCAATTTTTCACGTTTGTGGCTTATCCCTAGGAAAATGGTCAAGTAGAGGTCACCAATCAAGAGATTGTTCATAGTCTAAACATAAAATTAAAACATATGGCTAGAACTTGGGTGGAGGAGTTACTCTTCATCTTGTGGGCCTTCCAAACTACCCTCAACGTGCTACTAGCAAGACTAATTCTGCATGGTATACGGTGTGGAAGATGCACTTGCCATTGAAGTGGTGCTACATTTTGCTAGAATAGATGCATACACGCCGAAGGACAATGAAGTTCCTCGGCATGCAGAGTTAGATCTGGTGGAGGAAAGAAGGATGCAAGCATTCACAAGGACCGCACGATATAAATCTCAGGTTACTCAAGCTTATAATAAAAAGATCATCCCCCGCTCTTTTTAGATAGATGACCTTGTGTTGTGAAAAGTATTGTCTGAAGGATCTAGGGGAAAGATGGGACCTAAATGGGAAGATCTCTATCGGGTAGTACGTAAAGTAAGAGTGGGTCTTATGTTTTGGTGGATGCTAAAATAAGCCCTTATTAAGGACATGGAATGTGTATAATCTACGATCCTATTATAGCAGTTTGGTTCGCCGAGCCATATCCTCAAATCTTGCAAGACAATGTTACTTAGAGTTCGCAGAGTAATTTTATGAGGTTCGTCGAACAATATTCTCAAATCTTGTAGGGCAATGTTACTTAGAGTTTGCAGAGTAATTTTATAAAATTCATCGGGCAATATCCTCAAATCTTACAAGGCAATGCTACTTGGAGTTCACAAAGTGATCTTATGAGGTTCACCGGGAAATATCCTCAAAGCTAGGAGTGTAAACGAATCGAATCGAGCCGAATATACAGAAAACTTTAAGTCTTGAATTCAGCTCGAAATAGATATATTTGAGTTCGAGCTTGATTCGAAGCTCGAAAAATGTTAAATGTTTGGTTTGAGTTCGGTTCGAATTAGGGCTCGAGCTCGAGTTCCAGTTCGGCTCGAAATATTCGAACATGTTCGCGAACTATTTGAATTATTGCTTGAAAATAAGTTCAAAAGGTTCGAAATTTATTTATTTAATATATATTTAACTTATATTAATAAATATTAAAGCTCGCGAGCGGCTCGAATAATATAATTTGGGCTCGAGTTTGGTTCGAAAAAAAGTTTGAACATGTTCGAGTTCGGCTCGAATTCAATAAATTCGAATACGAATCGAATATGTTTTGAGCCAACTCGAAAAGCTCGCGAGCCGACTCGATTCATTTGCAGCCCTACTTAAAGCATGCAGGGCAATGTTATTAGTGTTTCACAAAACAATCTTACAAGGAACGCCAAGTAATAACTATGTATTCCACAAAACAACCTTATGAAGAATCTTCGAGCAATCAATCTATGTTTCACAAAGCAATTTTAGAGGATGCACTGAGTAATAACTCTACGTTTCATAGAACAATCTTATTGGATTGGTCGAGTAGTGATACTAAGAGTTCACAAGCAATAACATAAGGGTCTGTACAACAATATTATTAAGCGAGTACTTCATCATCAAGCCTTTGATCATCAATACATGGCGATAACCAAATGGAGATATGTCAGAGGTGGTTCCGTTGATTCCTTCTTCATAATACGTGGCAAAATAGTGAATAGTGGATAAATAGTAGTTGTCATAGATGATATCCTCAAAACTCTCCTTACTTTACGTGGTGACCAGGGATTGGGAGTATCGTAATGAACCATTAGAAATTGTGTTTTCATTAACCTAGGCAAGAAGAAGTGGAAAGACATAAAGATGGGTGACTTGGAGATTCCTTTTCTGATAGCTATATAAACATCTCAAACGGTAACCCCTAGGTACGACGGTCTTTTTCTTCTAACTAGCAGAGGCAACTCATTCTTCTTCAAGTTCTTCTTCTTCTCTCCTTGGCTTTCCTTCTTTCTTGGTGAATTATTAACTTAAGTGTCGGAGGGGCCACACAAGAACAGTCGGCACAATTATAATCTTTGTTACCATCTCAGAGCCACGAAGCAATACAGGAAAGGAGGACTTGTGAAGAAGGAGGAGCCCAAGAGAATGGAAAAAGGAGCCATCAATTACCAACTTTGAAAGAAGTGTGTTAGTCTACCATTTTGTGGCCTTTTTTGTCTGCCACGAAATGGTTTGCTAATTGACTAAGGAAACTCTTAGCATCATGTCCCTTAGTTATTGAGCATTTAATTGGTGCTAGAATGGAAAGTCTCATGATATTTAGACACAAACAGTTTGATCGCTATCACTTTTCAAATTTAACCCTCTGCTCTATAATGCTAGCACTAGTTAAGGGTGCAGGGTGATCATGTCTCACTACATAGTCTAAATTTATATAACCTAAAACTATAATCATGTACTCTTTTTATTCAACAAGATTTAAATAGTTGGTGTGGGGATGTTATTAATACTAGTTGTTACATATTGCATTGAAATTAAAAGAGTAAAATAATATAAGTTCATGATTTAATTAAAGTTGAGAACATGTATATGTATAAGTATAAGTAATAAATCAAGAGATTATACAAATAAAATAAAACTTTAAAGGTATATAAATGAGCTCTATATGATATACCAAATACAACATTATATTTTACTATATAAACTAAAATATAATTTATTAGCGATACTCTCTAATATAACTCAAGCTTTAATTATCCACATAATGAGTTTTCCTTTGAGTTGATCCATTGTGCGCATAATTTGACACTTTATATGAGTTATAAATTGGTCAATCACTTACAACAACCTTAATCAACCATGTAATGTCTTCCTTTGAGCTGACATATTTTTTTATACATGATCTGAAAAAAAAAAAGTTTGTTCCATAGTTGTAAGCTATTTATAAACATATATCTGGCATAAAAGTAATTTTTTTTTGGGTCAATTACTTTGGCATAGATATATGGCTACCAACACAAAATGACTAAACTTACCTAAAATATCTTCCTTTGGGCCGACGCAATAGTTTAATTTAGTAGCACATGTGTAGAGAAAATCCTAGGGACTTTAATTGAATATATAACTACTTGATCAACCATAATAGTAAAGTTGGGTTCATTAGTCGATTGATACCATATGGTAATCGATTACCATCAACCAATCAATTATCCCAATCGACTTGAAAACCTACTGTATTCGATTTCAATGTATGGCAATCGGTTGGTATTACCCAATTCTATCCTGCCAATCGATCACTAATCAATCCTTCTTCTCTTGATTGAGACCAATAATCAATTGATGAAAATCACCAATCGATTGATGTCTCCAATCGATTCGAGCGATTGATTAAAACAATTCCATCGTGAATTTAAGGCCATAATCGATTGGTAAAGCTTCCAATCGATTGGTTTCACCAATCGATTAGGATGATTGATTTTGATCATTTCTATCATGACTTTAAAGCATTGATCGATTGGGGGCAAGCACCAATCGATTAATGAAGCCGGTAATCGATTGAAGATCAATCCCATATTCAATCTTGTTGTACCAATCAATTGCAAAATCAATGCAATCGATTGGTGTCAACTGATCGAATTGGCCAATCAATCCCAGATGATTCTATTTGCTATTTTAGGCTCAATAATTGATTACTCGATTAAGGCAATTGATTACACCATCGCAAGTTGATCTAAAATCAAATCAAACGCGGCCATTCTTCTAAAGACGGTGGTGGTTTACCATTGTTTTTTATGTTCTTCATGTAAATCATGAAAAACTTAGAAGAATAAGCCTTTCCTAGGTTTTCTATTATAGTAATTCGATGATCAAACACTAGTTAAACCTTAATCTAGCAGGAAGGCAAAAGATTGACGAAAACCCTAAATTGTATAGCCATAGAAAACGATGAAACAAAAATTTAGCTCTGATACCAATTGATGGAGCTTGTATAACCTAAGCTACATGAATTCAAAGAACCATAAAGAACTCGAAATAGGAAATACAGCATATGAGAATGAATCTTATTTCAATGAAAGCATGACATATGGTATGAGAAACATATACCAAAAGCAACAAAGAACCTAATTGAAGAGTTATCCTTGTCCTGTAATGTCCTTTGAGTATTCCTAAGGAAGAAGAATCGAAAGTAATAAAAAAAGGTCTTCAATTAGAGCTGACGACACTATTTAACTTCGTTAATGGGGAACAAAGGTTATGTCAAGATGCTCTAATCCGTTAGGGACTTCTCCCTTTGTTGACAGTTTTAAGCATGAAAACCAGTAAACACGAAAACTGTAAACACTTATAGCGATCTCTCGCAGATCTACAATCGGCGCCGGTAAGACTTATTGATGGAAGAACGATCACAGAATCAGAAAGTTCTTCATGGTTCACAAACTAAATCCCTCTTGCAAGATTGGGCAAACCAATCTTGAATGTTCTTCTTGTTGGAACCCCAAGGTTGTTTTGGTGTGATCAACAAGTTAAGTTAGGTCCTGCGTTGTTTCTAACCTTGTGTCTAAGTGTGCAGGAGCTTAGGAGCACAGGTACTCGAGCGGAAGACGCAGCTAGCGAGAAGGACGGCACGTGGTGCGTCCGAGGGACGAGGTGCTGCGGAAGAGTACCCCGGTGGACGAGAAGGAAGCGTGCGGTGGTTCCTAGGGACGAAAGCCGGAGCGGAAGATTGCTCGGGGAGCAAGAGACGCAGCTAGCGAGAAGGTCAGCACGGGGTGTGACCGAGGGACGAAGACTGCGGATGAGTACGCTGGTGGACGAGAAGGAAACACGCAACGATTCCGAGGGACGAGAAGCCGGAGCGGAAGGCTGCTCGAGAAGACCGAAAGTTGGGTTCGGGTGAGCCCTATTCCGGATGGCAGAGATCACCCAAGTAAGCGGATCCGGAGCGGAAGACCCGAACCGAGGCAGGACTGAAACAGAGCAGAGGTCCCGGACGAAAAAGTCAACTCTATTGACTTTCGGGGTCCGGGGCGCCCGGAACCCTTCCGGGTGCCCGGACTAGTAAAGTTGACCAGATCGAGATTTATCTCGATCTGAACGTTGGGGGATAAGTTTTATCCCCCCAGGGCGCCCAGAACCCTTCCAGGCGCCCCGACCAAGGCTATAAATATAGCCTTAGTCCAGAAGCTTTTCAACGAACTCATTACTTGTAATTCCAACGCTTGTGCGCTTTAGTTTAGAGTTAAGCTTCTGTTTCTGCGCTTCATTGTTGTACGAGGCTTCTCCGCCCGAAGGAGATTTTTAGTGAGCTTGATCTTCCTTGGATTAACAACCACATCGGTTGTAACCAAGTAAATAGTTTGCGCCTCGTTTTTTCTTTATGCTTTTAATTTATCAGCTTACCTTATATATACAAGTGTTAGCTTAAAGAGTTCGAGGAGGGTTTGTCTTTTTATGTTTTGCAGGATATCTAACAACCTCCTTCTAGCCGGCCCAACGGTCCTACACTTCTATCCTCTTACAATCTTGTGCACATGGACGAACCTTGCATAGTGACCTTTCCGATATGGGATGAACCCTTTCTCAACCTTGCACACTGCAAGTCCCCTCTCCTCTCTTTTTTTCTTTTGCTTGGACGCATATACATATTGAGGAAGATGACTCTTCCTCTTCCTCCATTAATCGAGAAAATGAATGGGCTAGAAGATGAAGGGGAAGGGATGCCCTTTCATCTTCCAACATCTCCCACTCGTCCAAGTCAATCCATAAAGATTATCTTGTCACAAAGACCATGTAAGTAAGTCACTTAGACTCTATTGTAATCAAGTCACAAAGACTAGAGGAAAATATTAATTAGTCACAAAGACCAAATAAATACTAGTTAGTCACAAAGACCAAATAAGAACATTCAATTCATACTTTAGGGAAAATGGTTCGTGCGACAGCAATCACACTGAGCATTTATTGCTAAGAACATTGTTACACCTTACATAGTTGCTCTCTGAGCGATCACTGCTAACAAAGTTGTTACACTTTACTTAGTCGCTCTTCCAAGTAAAATTAGAGGCACTCTCATAATGGCACATAGCCTCTCTCCTGGCGGAATATATCCATTATCCATAAAACATCCAATCTCCCAATGGCGCACAGTCATTATCTTGGTGATTTCCATATCTTGCTTTTTACCCAGATTAAATAATCTTCATTTACATCAATATGAACATCTCTAATCCCTTACAATGACCATTATGTCAAGAGCATGTTCCATATTCAATATTCACATTCATTTCTATACATAACAGAAATGGGTCGACCAGTGAATAACATCAAAAGATATAAATCTAGTTAATGTTCTTTTTTAGCTAGAATCTATTCATTTCAATCAGTCGCTTTCCTAGTTCTGTTCCATCGATCGAATCATCTATAGTCATAGGATACATGCTAAAGTAGCAGATACTGATTAAAACTTCAAGTAAACAGCTAAATAGTCACTAAGGGTAAAAACTGAGATTAACTTATAATCTCAAAGGTCTCACATAGTAGAGAAATAGGGATCCATTCCCCTACTACCCTTCTTGTTGCCATAGCACATGTGGTATGAATCACATGCTACGATGTTATTCTCTTTACTAAAAAGAGTGCATGTTGTTCTCAAATTTTAACATCGTACAGATTTCGATCTAGACATACCTAATGTCTAATCCTGAATTCAACATATGAATTCCAATCTGGCTTTCATCAGGTTTAGTAAATGGTGGGTTCATTTACTTTAATCATTACATAAATGATCTCATCTTGACACAATTATCAAAGCGACCTTAACTTATAGGTATGTCTCTATTCACAGCTACATAAGATGTCTCATAAGTAACGGTCTTACCTCTATTTATACTCAACAAATAGAGATGATTGCCCATATGAGTGGACTAATCTCAACCTGCCAACATGCTCATCGAGACTTTAATCCAAAATGTAACAACTTATACACTGAATAGATCATAACATTTTACAATGTGTTACATTTTACGAAGTCACAAAGACTTCCCATTCTTTGAAATGACTCTTTAGTCAATGGCTTAGTATAAGGATCTGCAAGCATAGTACGTGTAGGGATATACTCAAGAATTATCATTTTCTTGTCCACAATATCCCTTACAAAATTATACTTAATTCTATATGCATGTCTTTGTTGTGATATTTGGGATCCTCAGCTTGGCCGTTACAGTACACTATAACAGGACTCCCACTGTTCTCAGCAATCTTCAAATGCTTTAGGAACCTTTTTCAACTAGACAGATTGTTGCACAACTAATATGCAAGTCACACAACTTCCAATGTTGACAAGGCTACATAAGCCTACTTCTTGTTATTCCATAAGATGGTGCCACCATTTAGCAAAAAGGTATAGACTGATGTGGATTTTCTGTCATCAAGGTCTCCTTCCCAATTTGCATTTGTGTAGCCACTCAGGCTCATCTTAGATCCTTGAAAAATAGATACATAATCTGTTATCCTTTTGAGATATTTAATTATCCTCTTCACCGCTTCCAATGTCTCGATCCTAGGTTTAATAAGAAATGACTAACTAAGCCAACACTATAGCTTATATCAAGATAAGTACACAACATAGTGTACATCAAACTACCAATAGAACTGGCATATGGCATTTTCTTCATTTCAGCTATTTCCTCAAGAGTCTTGGGATACATACTTTTGCTCAAAACAGTACCTCTTGCTATAGGCATCTGCTTGATATTGCAATTTGACATATTGAAGTGTTGTAGCATCTTAGTGATATAAGCTTCTTGAGACAAACCCAAAAGCCTTTTTGAACGATCTTCACTCCTAAGATGTACTCTTCTTCTCCCATGTCTATTATGTCAAATTATGATGAAAGCCAGGATTTGATTTCTATCACACACTTTATGTCGCTTCCAGCTATTAGTATATCATCAACATATAATGATAAAATGATAAACTTTCCTTTTTCTTTTCTTAGGTAAGCACAATGATCCTCATTGATCATTCCGAAATCATAGGATAAAATGACTTCATTAAATCTTATGTTCCATTGTCTTGACACTTGCTTTGGCCCATATATAGACTACTCAAGTCTACATACTCTATTCTCTTGGCCTTCAACAACATAACCTTATGGTTGTACCATATAGATTTCTTCGTCAAGATTACCATTAAGGAAAGCTATTTTTACATCCATTTGATGTAATTCCATGTCAAATTGTGCTACTATAGTTAGGATGACATGTATTAACACAAACTTCACAACTAAGGAGAATGTCTCTTCAAAGTCAATACCTTCCATTTGGGTATATCCTTTTATAACTAATCGAGCTTTGTATCGATTAATTGATCCATCTTCTTTCCTCATTATTTTAAGAACCCACTTATTCCCAATAGCCCTTCGTCCTAGAGGAAGATTGACTATATCCTAAACTTGATTCTTTCTCATTGACTCTATTTTCGCATCCATTGCAATTTTCCATTTTTCTCTTAACGAGCTTCTCAAAACTTCCTTAATTGTTCGAGGTTCCTCATCATCAACTGGGAGAATCATCAATGCCTCATTCTCAATATCAAACCTTCTACGAGGAATAATCTAACGACTACTTCTTCGTAGGTTAGACTGTTGAGAAACTGACTCATTCAGTGGCAAATTACTCCCACTAGGTTGACTAGATTCAGGCATCTCCTGATTTGTTGATAAAGGAACATTATTCTCCTCATATAGAGGAATTGTCTTATCAACTTCACCTCATGTTGAGAACTCAGTTTCAAGAAAAGTAGCATCTCTTGACTCTATTTCAGAGATGGTTCCATCTTGTTACTCACCAATAAAAACATAGCCCTTAAAAGTCTCAGAATACCTTATAAAGATACATTTCTTACCTCTGGGTCCTAATTTTTCATGTTCGTGAGTCTTATCATAAACATAGGCAACTGACCCTCCAAGGTCTCAGATTACTTAAATCTGATTTTCTGTCTGTCCAACGTTCATATGGGGTAGATGGAACTGACTTTGAAGGCACTTTGTTAAGTATATAGGTCTCAACTAATAATGCATCATCCCAATAAGAGATTAACAAATTAGCCTACGCCATCATAGACCTAACCATTTCAAGAAGAGTCCTATTTCTTCTTTCAACAACTCCATTTTGCTGTGGAGTTCCAAGAATAGTTAGTTGTCTAATAATCCCTTTCTCATTACATATTGTCTTGAACTGATCAGGCAAATATTTACCTCCACGGTCAGTGTGTAAGATTTTAATGTTACTTTCCAATTGATTCTCAACTTCATTCAAGTAATGAATAAAGCAATCTAATGCTTCAGATTTGTGAAAAATCAAATACACATGACCAAAACGTATGAAATCATCAATAAATGTAATGAAATAAGAATTCTCATTTCAAGCCTTCATATTCATTGGACCACAAATATCTGAATGAATTAATTACAATGGTGATTCAGCCCTAATAGCCTTACCAAATGGTTTCCTAGCCATCTTTCCAGTAAGATAATGCTTACAAATAGACAAGTTTATCTTAGCATCAGTGCCTAAAAAGGTCCTTCTTAGTTAATCTATTCATTCATTCTTGTCTTATATGTCCTAGTCTAGTATGCCAAATTTCATCATTAACATCAGCATTACTAGTAAGAGCAATGTTTGAAAAATAACCATCATTATTATTTAGTTCTACATCAAGAATCATAAAATCGTTTGTTACATAACCATGCCTAATTAACCCAGAGTTAATTCGAAGTTCCACACAATGGCTATAAAAATTTACACAATAACCTAAATCAAGAAGACAAATTGTTGGATCGTGAAAGTCGATAGAGGGGGGTGAATATCGAAATCTTTCGAAAAGAGTGAGCACAGCGGAAAAGTAAATGCAACACTAACACAGAACCTTTTTACTTGGTTCAGAGCCTGTGTCTACTCCTACTCCAAGGCCCGTACTCGTTGAGTACTTTCGTTGGACAATCCACTAGCAATTCGAATATAGATTACAAATTCAGTACAAAATTGCTAATAAAGAAAATTACTGACAATAAAAAGAATTAGAACAGAAAAGGAAAGCTTGTCGGAGATCACAGCGTCGCAGGAGTATGAGGAAGCAGATTGTCAATTCTGAGTTGTGTCTTGAGCTCCGCCTTTGACCCTCCTTATATAGGAGTCTCGGGGCGCCCGGGATCCCTTCTGGGCGTCCTGGTGTGATGTAGCAGGCCCAACCAGTGAGCTCCGCATGTCAACGCCGCGATCAGGATAAAATTTACCTCCTGATGTGCGTAGATTGTATACACTTGTTAGCATGTTTTGACACACATTCACATACTTTGAGCATGCTTGATCTATGCATTTTCGTACTTCCAGCTTTCCTTTTTAGCATATTTACTCTCTTTGTTCGGAGATCTTCTTTTGTGCATTTTCTATACACAGGAGTCGAATTTGGTGAAGGATGCGTGTTCGAGGCCAAATCTGCAAGCAAAGCGATGGAGGAAGTCATGATACCTGAACCCCACACAGCCCTACCATGGGGGTTTGCCTAGGTCGTGTGGAGATGAGAGGCCATGTAGCTGCAGCAGAGAAGGAAGATGGCTTGGCCGTGTGAACCTCACATGGCAGTGCCAAGCTTTGGAGCCCAATGAAGCCTAGGCCATGTACACCACACGGCCATGTCAATTTTCCAGAGACCAGAGAAGACTCGGTCGTGTGTGCTACACGGTCGTGTGAGGTTTCCAGTGAGCAAGAGAGTGTTGGTCGTGTGCACCACACGGTCGTGCCAGGTTTCCAGAGGCGAAGGCAGTACAAGCCGTGTAGATCTACACTGCCGTGTAAGGGGGGCATTGGCAGAGGCAAGCTACGGCCGTGTACCTCACACGGCCGTGTGAGGTTAGTAGAGAAGAGAATGGAGCAGGCCGTGTGAACCTCACACGGCCATGCTTCGGGGTCGTGTGGCGCCCAAACCCCTCTTCTATATCAGGCTTCCTTCAAGATTTGAAAGGGGATCTTCTCCCCTTTGGGGAGAAAGGAAGATTTGGGCGATTCCTTCCATTCTTGGGTGGATTTCTGGGCATTCTAAGGGAAGATCTTCACCGATTCGACTCTGGAAACGTGGATTGGATCCGAAGACCATCTTCATCATAGATAAGTCTTCTTTCTTTCCTTTTCTTGGATTGGGATCAAGAATGCTTGTAATCTTTATGTTTTCATATTTTTTTTCTTCGATCGATGGAGTAGTTTATCTTCGTTCTAGGATGGAGGGAGTATTTGTAAGGATTTCTTAATGTAAACTCTTGTTGATATGTCAATTTTCCATTTCTATGATTTTGTCCTGTTTTGTATCTATTTGATCTTGTGTGGAATGTTGTGATTGTGCCTAATTACCATGCTTGATTGAGAGTTTGGATATCTTATGGATCTTGTAGAGGTAATTCTTCATTCAATTTTTCGAGGAATCTTCATGATAGGAACAAGCCCGTGTAAGGATGTTTGAGGGATTATCTTGAAGGGGAAATTAGGTATTTCAAGAGGGTATGATAGATTTATGCATTAATCTTTATATCTTGATGGGTTGATGAACGATGGATTCTTATGTTGATTTTCTGAGGGACGCACGTGACAAGCAAGCCCGTGTAAGGACAACATAGATTCATTCCTAATTGATCAATCTAGGTATGGATTTCAGTCCTAAGTCGGTTCTCTATTGCAAGAGAGAACCGACAACCTTCTACAAATGATGGACGATTGAGAAAAAGGATTTGGTAGATCATTTACATTGAATAACCTTACAAAGAAACGAAAACTCCTAGAATATCCCTTATCATTGCCTTTATTCTTGTTGCCTATTCTTTCATTCTTTTGTTTACTTTTCATAGTTACACTTAGACTTTGTCAATCCATTGATTTGTTGTCTAGCTAATTCGCGTTGAGATATTCTTAGTGCTTATTCCAGTCCCTGTGGATACGATAATCTTTTATATTACTTGCGATATTTCCGTACACTTGCAGAGGTCAACACCTCCGGGCGCCCGGACCTGTTCCAGGCACTAGGACCTCCTGGCGCCCAGACCACCTTTCTCCAAAAACTCCTTCTCCTGCAAGACAAGGTTACTCCGAGGCAAATATATAATGTATATCCTGCAAAACAAAGTATTAGCACAATTTATAATTTTAACATAAAGAGTATGGTCTTTCAGAGACTGGAATCCAATCACGATCTCAACTTAGATTTCTGAAATGGATCTAAGTTGGATTGACACCTAAGTTCCCTTCCTGGGAGCGCGTCCTCACAATCACTCCCCTCCAGTGACTTACCTTTACTTACCTGCCAAACGTCCGGTCAACCCTTTAACCTGTCTGGACTTCGTGCCAGCTATCCGGTCAGCCCATCGACCTAGCTGGACTTTGTGCCAAGCGTTCGGTCAGCCCGTCGACACGCTTGGACTTCGTGCCAGCTATCTGATCGGCCCGTCGACCTAGTTGGGCTTCGTGCCAGACATCCGGTCAGCCTGTCAACCTGTCTGGACTTCGCCTACACACTCGATCAGAGTGTTAGACAACGACAAACCTAACTTAACCTAATTTGTCATTCATCAAAACCTGAGTTAGATCGTTAGTGCTAGCCGCACCAACAATCTCCCCCTTTTTGGTGGAATGACAACCTGGTTAAGTTAGTGAAAAAATATGCAAGTAAAAATAAGTTAGATTTTAAATTTGATATTTTGGTTGTACTAACTTAACCACCTATCCCTCCCCCTTTGGCATTCATCAAACATGAACATAGAAGAAATGCAAATAAAAGAATACAGCCAATGTAAACATTGCACGAAATAAGGTCAAGTTGACTTGGGGGAGTTTAACTTTTAAAACATAGTTAATTTAACTTTTATTTCTTAACTTTTGTAAAATGACTAAGTTTTGAAGGATAGCTAATTTATCAACATAACTTAGTATTGATTAATTTTCAAAAGATAATTTTTGCAATATAAAAGCAAATTTTTCAAGTATAAGTTTAAAGTTAACCAAATTTTAAAATTTCAAATTTTCAAAACATAAGTGTATAAGTTCCAAATTTCAAGATCAAGTTTCAAAATAAGTTTCAACTTTGAAACACTTTTCAAACATAAGTTTTCAAGACCAAAATTTCAAAACTAAGTTTGAAAAATCTACTTTTCAAAACTAACTTATTTTTCATATCTAAGTTTGTAAAAGATTCTATTTTCAAACCTTAGTTTATAAAATCCAATTTAAAAGCTTAGTTTTAAAAAAAAATAGATTTTATCAAATTAGATTTCCAAAGATCAGTTTTTAAAAAAAAAAAATTAAGAAAAGACATTACTTTTAAAGCGGAGAAAATAATTTTGGTACTAAGTATGAAAGTAAGTTGATTTAATCCTCCCCCTAAACTTGACATTTAAAACAACTGTCTAACCAATTAGGTGTTTACTAATTATCAGAAGATAGCAGCTTTCACTTGGTTAGTCAAGTTAAGTACATTGTAATCAGTTAGTGTTTTGACTAAACTGAATAGCTTAACTTGATCAATGTTTGTTTTGTATTTACCGCCCAGAATTATATCGATGCACTGACATAAACATCTTAAGTCCAGACAATTGACCTATGCATCTCACCCCTTTCTATGTTTGTCAATCACAAGCAAGGTAGACCTAGGGTATTGGTGAGATGTCCAAGTACTAGTCCTAAGGGAACATGATTTCTAAGGGAATTTTTTTAGTCTAAGGCTAAAATGGTTTTGAAATTCTAAAGGAAGTTTTGAAAACATAAAAGTATTTTACCTTAGAATTTGAAAATGACAATTTTTGAAAACAATTTTAAAATTCCTAGTCTATTAGACAGGTTAGAATCAATTATATTAAGATATACCTAAGTAGGTGAAGTCCAAAATGTCATAACTCAAGGTCAAGGTACAATGATAAAATATACATAATGGTCGGGATGTCTATCAAGATGAAGAGGAGGGGTGTGATCCGGGTGGTCTGGGTCCGAAAGAATGGAACATCTTGATCAACTCAGCGTGACGGGTCCGGGCATCCTCGCGGGAACTAGATAGATCGTGTCGAAGATCCACGATATCCTGTCGCACGTCTCGTCGCAGGTCCGAGATGTCCTGTCTCGCGTCTCGTCTCAGGTCCGAGACCTCCTGCTGAAGACTCGTCATGGATAGCTCGAGTCCAGCAACTCGATCTCCTAGAGTGCACTGTGCAGGACGGGGTGCTCGGCCTGGAGGTGGAGCTGGTGCCGGAGCTGGAGCGTCGTCGCCGAACAATGCAACCATAAACTCATCATGCTATGCTGCCTCCTGGGCATCTGGGCCTGGCCAGTGTTGTGGCCCCCTCCGCCAAGACATGACGTCATCATCCTCATCTACGTGGACACCCGCTAATGAGAAACTCCTAGATCCTATGACGTCGAACTCAATCATGGCTCGAACATTACCTCGGGTGACGTTAATCTGGCGGTGAGCAAAATATGCCGTCAAAATATGACAATATGGCATATGAACTCGAGCGCTGGTGACATATCCAACTGCATAGATAATGGTCTGAAATATATGTAGACTAATATCTATGTCTAGTCTATGGCAAAGTGCGTACAACAAAAAGGAATGGAATGTGCGCATCATCGCTATGTCGCGAGTGGATAATGGTAGTATGCAGTAAACTAAAACCCTATACAGTGCATAGTCATGAACTCGAAGGCCAACTGACCTAAACATAGTGACGGTGGGTACACGCTCCCCTCCGAAAAAATATGAATAAATCGTATCCAGGGTGATGTGTGAGTAGGGATCACCAAATGGTAGATCTCTAGGGGTAACACTGAAAACGACACGTAAATGGTCGTAATCCTAAGAAGTCCTGGATAATGGTAGGGGATAGTGTCATATCTGTACCAGCTACCCTAGTAACATAAGTGAGATCATCTACCCTCACTAAGTTATTATAGAATTCAGCACATAAATCTATGTTTACTGAATTGGTATAGTAAATAAGGTTCCGTAAGTTATAGTGGTTAATCGCCTCTATAACTGGAACACAAGAACGTAAGAAGAATGCTCTATCTAGACACTTAGTCCTAATGGCTACGTAAATGGTTGACTCAAACTTAACCCTAAGTTCGTTAGTAGGGAACCTAGTGTTGGTGTGGGAAGCATCCGACGATCGAACCGTTGTTCTGAAAATGGCAAAGGAATTCAAAGTTAAGGTTATGTTGTTATCTAACAAGGTTCATGGAGCTTGCAGGAAAGTCCTAAGTGGTACTTAGGCAAAAGTCCTAGCTGCGGTTAGGCAGGTGGAAAACCCTAGGGGGTGGTAACCCTAGGTCATATGGGGCGGTAACCCTATGCGGAAAGTCTTGGCGGGTCGAGGGCTTCAGGCAAAAGTCCTAGGGGATGGTAACCCTAGGTGGAAAGTCATGTTGTCGCGAACCAGGTGGAAGACTGGACGAGCTGGGAAGCGGAAGTCTAGCAGAAAGTCCGGAAGCATCGAGCGCCGAGCAAAAGTCCAGTCGATCTAGAGGATAGTACAGACAACAGGTAAATCTCCTGAGTGGAGTAGGTGAGGACGCCTTCCCCGCAAAGGGAACAATAGGCGTCGGGTCGACCTAAGATTACCGGTCGGAAATCCGAAGTCAGACCTGGATAGTCCGAAGACTGTTAGAGCTAACTTGGTTTTACAGGATGTGTTTGTAGACTAACATGTTTTGCAGGGCCAAAAACTAGAGTTTAGCCTCGGAGGAACAGTGTCTGAGGCACCTCCATGGAGCTTAGAGGTGCCTCGGGTGCAAGCCAAAGCCACCTGTCCAGAGGAGCTGGAGGCGCCTCGGACCAACACTGGAAGGCGCCTTGAGGAGGCTTGAAGGCACCTTGAACCATATAAGGTTTCGACCTGGTCTGTGTTGATCCACCCGTGCGACTCGGCGGGTTGGAGGCTCCTTGGATAGGCTTGGAGGCACCTCCAGCACAGTATAAAAGAGGGGTTCGAGGCAGCACTCAGAACAACGAATTCCAAGCATTCCTTACGCTGCAAACTGCTTACGAGATGATCCCAAAGTACTGCAACAACATCCCAATGACCCGAAGCTTCAGTTTCCATTTTACTGTTGTCAGTATAAAATTCATTTACAGTTAATTTGTACTTAGCTTGTAATAGATTTTACGAAATATAGTTGTTGTCCACCGTAAACACTCAACGAGCGTGGGCCTTGGAGTAGGAGTCGCTCAAGGCTCCGAACCAAGTAAATCTTGGTGTGTCTTTGTGTGTTTGTCTTTATTTCATTTCCACTGCTTTATTACTCTTATTACTCGTCGAGTTTTACGAAGTCGATTCCGAGACGTGAAATAGTCACGAGCGTTATTCACCCCCCCTCTAGCGCTTTCAATCTAACACCTAGGATCTATGCTAGCAGTCGAGGGCCCAGCACCAGATCTAGAACACTTTCTACATTATAAAAAATATTCTTATGTAACAAACAAACTAGCATGCAACAAATTAAATATTTAGACAAGGGAAAAGAATTTTATCGAGGAGCCATCGCAAAATATTATTCAGAAATGATGACCTCGATTGATTCGCAGCAGCGTATTAACCAAAAAAAATTTTGATTTTAATCGCTCTCACAGTAAAGTTCAGTTAGAACTTGGCGAGAGTGAAGGAGATAAGGTGCAAAAGAAGGGGGCGCCCGCTGCCCCTCTTATATAGAGTGTTCCGAGCGCCCAGGTACCTCCCGGGCGCCCGGGGTCAAGTGGGGCGGGGAGCCCGGAGTCCCTTCCGGGCACCCCGGGTCAGTATACCAGGGGTACCCGCCCCTGGTTTTTGACTCGGGCTTCGATTTTTTTTTTTAATTTAATTTAACGTAAAATTATTTAAGATAAAATGAATTTTTGAAAAAAAAATTTGAGTAAACAAATTAAGTTAGAAAGAATTTTTCAAAAAGTTTTTGAGTAACCAAAAATTTAAGTTAACAAGATTTTTGAAATTAAGATGATTTTTAAAATAATTTTTAGGAAAAAAAATTAAGTTTAATTTTAAAATAAATTTTTAAGTTAAAAGAAATTTTAAGTTTAAAATAAATTTTTACGTTAAAAAAATTTAAGTTTAATTTTTAAAAATTTAAGTCAATTTTTAAAATAAATTTTTTTAAAAAAGAATTAAGTTTAATTTTTAAAATAAATTTTTAAGTTAAAAAAAAATTTAAGTTTAATTTTTTAAAAAAACTTTTTAAGTTAAAAAAAATTAAGTTAATTTTTAAGTTTAAAAATAATTTAAGTTTAATTTCTAAAATAAATTTTTAAGTTAAAAAAAAATTAAGTTTAACTTTTAAAATAAATTTTTAAGTTAAAAAAAATTTAAGTTAGTTTTTAAAATAAATTTTTAAGTTTAATTTTTAAAATAAATTTTTAAGTTAAAAAAAAATTTAAGTTTAAGTTTTACAATAAATTTTTAAGTTAAAAAAATTTAAGTTAATTTTTAAAATAAATTTTTAAGTTAAAATATTTTAAGTTTAATTTTTAAAATAAATTTTTAAGTTAAAAAAATTTTAAGTTTAATTTTTAAAATAAATTTTTAAGTTAAAAAATTTAAGTTTAATTTTTAAAGTAAATTTTTAAGTAAAAAAAATTAAGTTTAATTTTTAAAATAAAATTTTAAGTTAAAAAAAATTAAGTTAATTTTTAAAATAAATTTTTAAGTTAAAAAATTTTAAGTTAATTTTTACAATAAATTTTTAAGAAAATAATTTAAGTTAATTTTCAAAACAAATTTTTTAAGAAAAAAATTTAAGTTTAATTTTTAAAGTAAATTTTAAAGTTAAAAAAAAATTAAGTTAATTTTTAAAATAAATTTTTAAGAGAAAAATTTAAGTTAATTTTTAAAATAAATTTTTAACTTTTAAAATAAATTTTTTTAAAAAAATTAAATTTAATTTTAATGTTAATTTATTTTAATTTAATGTTAATTTTAATTTAATTTAATTTAATTTTAATTTAATTTAATTTAATTTTAATTTAATTTTAATTTAATTTTATTTCAATTTAATTTTAATTTTAATTTTATTTTTATTTTAATTTTAATTTTAATTTTAATTTTAATTTTAATTTTAATTTTAATTCTAATTCTAATTTTAATTTAATTTAATTTTAATTTTAATTTAATTTTAATTTTAATTTAATTTTAATATTAATTTCTTAGTCATCTCACCCGATCTATGTTTTCAATCAGGGAATCCTATAATTTTGTGAGATGAATTAGATTCAATTTTAGGGTTTAGTTTTAACTTATGTTAGATTCAGGTTTAGCTTTGGGTTCAACAGATAGACATTCTCTGGATAAACTTCTGGGCTATGGTGAATCACGTGGACATCATTACAGTAACCATGCCTTCGAGGTTTTCCAAAAGGTCCTATCCACTGGTCTTAGTACAAAACCTTGGTCTAACTGATTAGGATCCATAAAGGATAGCTTCGGTCAGTTCCACTTAGCCAAATGCACCAAGTCGAAGCCATATCTTCCTAGACATACATAGACTAAGCTTCCCTAACATACTATCATCCAAAACTTCACCAGTACCATTTTTCAAGTTAAACTTTAGTCCCCTTCCTAATTGGTCCTAAGTACCATGCCGGGTAGATTAGTTTGAGTTACCCTTCTGGGTACATTAGTTTTGGAGGTGCCAGCTATTCTGGAGTCTCCCCCTGAATTATTGACCTCTAATTTAATTTTTCATTTTGGGTTTATGTCTATATCTTTTATAGTTATAATTTACTTGGTGATAGTCTAAGTTTTGGTGAGTTTTAAAATATTTAGATTTTGAATTTTTTTGTTTAGGTTTGTATTTTGGTTTTTGATTTGGTTTATTCGAATTTATATAATATATTTTTTCTTTAGGTATATAGTATTGGTTAAGTCCTACTTGCATGATCAAACACGCTTTGGAACTCAGGCTTTACTCGTTGGTTTGTGTTGGGTTATTAATGATTTAAAAGTTTTATTTGAGTTTGACTTATATCCAAGTCCGATTTTGTTATAACATGCTTTTTGATTATTTAAAATTAGATCTAAGTTTTTTGATCTTATTGTAAATTTTTCTAACATTTCTTTTAAATTATTAATTTCTAATTTTAGTGATAGATTCTCCTCCTCAAGTGTTAGATCTTGAGTTGGATTATTATTTACAATTTGTTCCTTGAGGTTTTGATTCTCCTCAAGGAGTATCTTGTTTTCACTTTCTAATTTAACTAATTTACTATTTAAGCAAGAAATAATTTTGAAAAACTTTCGATTTAAAGTTAGGTATACCTCTTTGGAACCTTCGGAAACGAGTACGGACTCGTGGCTCGATTCAGGTTCGGACCCGTCTTCCGATTCGTCTTCCGACTCTGCTTCACGGGCCATCAGCGCAAGGTGGCTCTGGTGCTTCTGATCTTCGGCCTCCGATTCGTCCGAGGAGGAGGAGTCCCATATCACTTTGAGGGCCTTCTTTTTGGTCGGCTTTGTTTTGTCAATCTTCAATCTCGGACACTCGTTCTTGTAGTGTCCCTTCTTGTTGCATCCGAAGCATGTCACGTACTTTGATTCTGTTGGAGAATTGATTTTCTGAAGGTCCTTCTTGCTGAAGCTTCTCTTCCTCCTGGTGAACATCTTCCTTACCAGATTCACCAGGTGCTCTTCATCTTCAGAGTTCTGGTCAGAGTCTTCTCTCAAGTTCAAGCTTGTTCTTCTTTTCTTTAGAGGAACATGCAAATAAAGCAATACCTTTCTCGGCTCCAGCGTTAGTCTGCTCATGTAACTCTAATTCATAAACTAATTCTTCTAATTTAAGTTTAGATAAATTCTTAGAAATTTTGTAAGCATCCACAATAGATGCCCACAAGTTGTTGCGTGGAAACGCTGTTAATGCATACCTGATTAGATCTCTATTTTCCATCTAGTGACCTATCGCGTGGTGCCCGTTGAGGATATCCTTGATCCTCGCGTGCAGCTGACTCGCCGTTTCTCCTTCCTGCATTTTTATATTAAATATTTTATTTAACAATAAATCCCTTTTTGTTACATTAGCGTCGCTAGTTCCTTCGTGCAACTCTATCAATTTATCCCATAGCTCTTTTGCGTTCTGATGCGGTCCGACCCGATTCAGCTCTTCCCTTGTCAATCCGCATTGTAATGTGTTGATCACCTTGTTCTCCATTGACACTTTCTTCTTTATGTCTGACGTCCATTGTTCTGGATCAAACAAATTTCTGGAGTTGTCAACTGGCGGTTTATAGGCTTTTGTAACGCTGAGCCACTGGTCGAAATCTGTCTTGAGATACACCTCCATCCGCTTCTTCCAGTACGGGAAATCATCCCTGTTGAACAGGGGAGGTCGCACTATGCTGAAGCCCTCAAGTTGCGACATTTTAATCTGCACACAGGAAAACAAACAAGAAAGGTTCGAAGACTTGGTCTAGGATTAGTAGTGCAGGAAGAAATAAAAATAAATAAATAAATTGGTGTTGCACCAATTTAAATTTAATTACAACGGAAAGAAATTTTCAAAAAGGTAATAATACCAGTTTGAAATTATACGAAAAACTGAAAGCCGAAAGAAGAAAAAAAAATTTAAAACAGATCACCCCCTTGTCTGATTGGTGGTTGCACCAAATCAAAGCGATACCTGCTCTGATACCACTTGTTGGATCGTGAAAGTCGATAGAGGGGGGGTGAATATCGAAATCTTTCGAAAAGAGTGAGCACAGCGGAAAAGTAAATGCAACGCTAACACAGAACCTTTTTACTTGGTTCGGAGCCTCTGTCGACTCCTACTCCAAGGCTCGTACTCGTTGAGTACTTTCGTTGGGCAATCTACTAGCAATTCGAATATAGATTACAAATTTGATACAAGATTGCTAATAAAGAAAATTACCAACAATAAAAAGAATTAGAACAGAAAAGGAAAGCTTGTCGAAGATCACAACGTCGCAGGAGCACGAGGAAGCAAATTGTCAATTCTGAGTTGTGTCTTGAGCTCCGTCTTTGACCCTCCTTATATAGGAGGCTCGGGTGCCCTAGTGTGACGTAGCAGGCCCAACCAGTGAACTCCGCGTGTCGACGCCGCGATCAAGATAAAATTTGCCTCCGGGCGCCCGGACAACCTTTCTCCATAAACTCCTTCTCCTGTAAGACAAGGTTAGTCCGAGGTAAATATATAATGTATATCCTTCAAAACAAAGTATTAGCACAGTTTATAATTTTAACATAAAGAGTATGACTTAGATTCCGTCTTTCCGAGACCGGAATCTAGTCACGATCTCAACTTAGATTTTCGAAATGGATCTAAGTTGGATCGACGCCTAAGTTCCCTTCCCAGGAACGCGTCCTCACAGTCACTCCCCTCCAGTGGCTTACCTTTACTTACCTGTCAGACGTCCGGTCAGCCCTTCAATCCGTCTGGACTTCGTGCCATCTATCCGGTCAGCCCGTCGACCGAGCTGGACTTCATGCCAAGCGTTCGGTCAACCCGTCGACCTGCTTGGACTTCGTGCCAACTATCCGGTCGGCCCGTCGACCTAACTAGGCTTCGTGCCAGACATCCGGTCAGCCTGTCGAATTGTCTGGACTTTGCCTGCACACTCTATCAGAGTGTTAGACAACGACAAACCTAACTTAACCTAATTTTTCATTCATCAAGACCTGAGTTAGATCGTTAGTGCTAACCGCACCAACACAAATGACAGAAACCAGATTCCATCGAATGTCAGGAGCATACAGGATATCCTATAGAAATAGGGTACACTAACCACGTAGGTTGAGCTTGTAAGTGCTAATTCCTTTGACTTCAATTATTGCATTATTTCCTACATATATCCATTTGTTGCCAGCTAGTACCTGACGGTACTCCACAAATGCAACTCACTCCTGAGCTACATGGTTGTTTGCTTTTGAATCTATAATCCACAAAGGATAAGAATCAGCTAACAACACTGGACTAGCAACAAAATGCTCAAGAAAAGAAGACACGCTTACATTGTTTCAATCTGGTCTTATTTCTTTTCTTCTTGGTTGGGTCTTGTCCCACAGCAGCAACTTCTTTCTTCTTTCCCTTCCCCTTCTTGAACCAATTCTTTTTCTTGGACCCAGATGATCCAACAGAACCAATAGTCATATAGGCCAGTCCAAAAATCCTTGCGGATTCAACTCTCTCTATCTCCAATTCTACATGGCGTGAGATGTCAATGAAAGTCTTAATACTCTCACTGTGAGTTAGGGTCTATTTCATGGTCTCTCAAGAATCTGGAAGGGAACAAATAACTACTTGAACCTGTTGTTCATCGTGTTGGGTTTTTCGGGCCGCGAAAACCGCTTTTTCGCGTCGCGAAAACCCCGAAACCACCCTAGCCATTGGATCTCGTGCGAAGAAAAATTTCGAAAAACACGAGTACGAGTTTAAACGTTGATCTATAGTAGATCTACATAAGGGAAAGCCTTATACCTTTGAAGCATGCCCTCGCAAATCCCGCTCGTCCAACGGTACGCCGGATCTCGAAGTTGTCAACGTAGACAACTCTCTAGTGATATCCACACGAACAATAGGTGTTCTCTAACACTCAAGGATGGAGAAGAGAGCACCCAAGTGTGCTAGCACTTTCTAGGGCTCTCGGGTAGGATTTAAAAAGGGAGAAAGGAGAGAAGGAAAAAGGGATCTCACATAATCCTCTAGGTACCCTCCTTTGTGACCTTCACTTCACCCTTTACTCTTGGAATTCACTCAACCACCTTCTCCTCACTTGAAAGCTCACGGCAACAGCAGCAAACCAAGAGGAAAGACCAAGGAAGAAGATGGAATGAATGCCCACATCAATTGCCACAAAACCAAAACTCATTTTGCATTAGTGTGGCCGGCCACACCATTGTAACCTCCCCATTTAATGTGGACGGCCACATTAAATGGAATAGGAGGTGTAACCTCCATGAGGTGGCACACCTCATGAGGTGGTAATGATGTGGTTGCCATGTAGGATGAGTCATCCTCCATGAAGTGGCAATTCATCAAGTCAAACTTGATGTTTCAACTTCCCTTTTTGGTCAAGTCAAAATTGACCAAATTTTCTTCCTTGTTGAGTTAAATCCAACCTTTGATTCAAGCCAATTTGAAATTAATGAATCTCAATTCATTAATACAAATTGACTCAATGAATCAAATTTAAATTAGACTTATTCAACAATTGAATCTAATTGAGTCTAAATCAATAAGTCTAATTTCGAATCCAATCCTTGGTGCATCATATGAACCTAATCCAATTGGTTCATCCTATGAACCTAATCTCCATCCACTTGTTCTTTGTGTGTGACCCAATAGGTTCTTGTAACGTTGGCAATGCCCCTAAACTCATTTAGAAGCATAAGTAATGAGCGGTATCTAGCAATACATCATTACTACCCAAGTTACAAGAATGTCGAGATCCGACATCACCTTGTGACTACTAGTTGTGACTCCTCACAAAATATGACAAGTGTCCTTCTATCCTAGACATCTAGATTGATCAATGTGAGGCATAGACCGTGTCATCCTCTGATCAATCTAAATCTTGAATTCCAAGTAGACTCACTAAATCAAATGAGCTCAATATCCTATATTGACTCATTTGGGCATGGCCATGCACTTCGTGGTCTCACTCTATCAAGAATACCGATGTCTCTCCCATCATATAGGAGGGATAGATCCCATCTACATCACTCACATCCCTCTGCATAATTCGTTACATACCCAGTAATCGCCTTTATAGTCCACCCAGTTACGGGTGACGTTTGATGAAATCAAAGTACATAACTCCTTATGTAGGGATCCATGGTGACTTCAGGTCTAAGGACTAGTAGTCATACTAATAGCCACATGAGAAAGTATATGACACTCATATAACGATCCATGATACTTTCTCATGGCGGGTCATTCAGTATACATTCTCTAATGCATACCCATGTGTCAACTTGATATCTCTATATCCATGACTTGTGAGATCAAGTCATCGAGTTGACCTACATGCTAGTCTTATTGCATTAACATTGTCCCTGAATGTTAATACTCGACTAGGAATGATTAAAAGTAGTGTTCCCTATATCATCTCACTATCGGTTCAGCTAACCGATTGATATAGTTAAGAACCTTCTACTCAAGGACGTTATTATACTTAGTTTATTTGGCACCAATACAAGTAAGTATAATAACCAAAGACCAAATGCCTTTATTTATATAGAATATGATACAACAAGTCCAAAATACAATCATCAAATGATTGGCTCTAGGGCTCTAGCTAACAATCGGTCTACTCATGACCAGCAGTTTTAATCTCCTGAATCATATTCGACATCTCCCTGAGGTGTTAAACTATTGAAAGATTCGGACGCTTAATGTGGCTGTCAAACTTAATCATTAGCTATAGAAGCTTGCTTAGACTTCCTCCACTGTACTTTAATCTAAGGGCTACCCAGACAGCATGAGCTGATGATAATAGCCCATACTCAAATATCAGGTCATCCATCATTGAACTAATCAATATTCCCTTAGTAATAGAGTCCTTCCTTTTCCATGTCCTATAGGCATTGAGATCTCGTCTGTTCTGTGTAGTGGGATTTACAGGTCTTCCATAACCTATTTTATAGCCTCAAGAACTTCTTTTTCCTTAAGAACATATTATATCTTGAGTTGCCAAATTTTGTAATTATCCTGATATAAGTTATGATGTTCTTATTTGTCATGATCTTACATAAATAAACAGATTATTTAGTATTTAGTACAATTCACATGTATGTAATTTATGATTGACTCAATATTAATTTGAATTGGTTTACAAAATCAAGTGATAACTACGTTTCCACTCATCATTTGTATGGTCAAATCAAATCAACATTGATCAATATTATTACATGCATCCCAACAAATGAACTAATCATCGTTTTATCATGATTTCTTTAATTAAATGAACTAATCATTTAATAAAATGAACTAATCACTTTTCATGTATCATGAAGTAACCAGAATATGAATGAACATATCATTCATATAAACATGCTGCATATGTTAACATATAACAAATGGACATGAATTAAATGAACTAATACTGTTCATATATAATGACAGTAACAATAACAGAACTCTTACAAGTGAGATAGGCTGACACCACTCCCACTAGGACAGACACTAGTGCAGTGGCCAACATAATCCCCTTCAATCTGGACTCATTTGAGGCAGATAGAATAATTTCAAGATTTTCAATTTGATCTATCATTGAAATTTCTTCAGAATCCTCTTTAGATTCTTTAGGATTCTCCTCTAGATCCTTCTCAAATTCTTCAAGATCTTCCTCTAGGAACTCATGGTGAAGTAGCTCCACACACAACTATGCATATAAGGTTCTCCCTTCGGAGAGCCTCCATATCTAGTGTGCTACCACCTTAGGATTCTTCGACAGTGAACGAATCAACGCCCAGATCCTGTAATTATCTAGGACTGGAAACTCTTCTTATTTGAGTTTCCAAGATTGGTAATCATCCATACCAACTTTAAATTGAAATTAAATAAGTTAGTACAAAACCGACATTATTTAATTTATATAGGCATGGAACCAACATTATTAATCAAGAAAAACAAATCTTCTTGATTTACAGGAGTCTAAATCGACTGATCCATTTGATCGGTTGATTGAGAATCCAGATCCTAAGCTCTGTCCAATGTCCTTATTAGAACTAATCTAACTGGACTGGGATTTCTTACTTATGTTCTGTTAATCTAAGCTCATTTAAATCAATTTCAGACTTATTGATCAAACTCAGGTCCATTTAATCAATCCAATGCTTATTGGATTAAGTTTAACCCATTAGAACAAATCTAAGCATTTTGGTTAAACCGACTTATGTAATCAAAATCATCCAAATTAATTCAATAATAAACCAAACTGGTTAAACCAACGAATGATTTGAGCTTGATCTAAGTATTATTGAATTAAACTGGCCTGGTTAAACCGACCAATAATTTGAACCAGATCTGGGTTCAAGCTGGTATAGTTCAACTTTCAATTAATCGAACTTTGATTAATTAATCAATTTTAATTAATTAAATAGTGAGCAATTGGTTCATGCATGATTAGCATAATATACTGTTCATGCATGAAATCTTAATCGATTAAAACCAATCATTTTCAAATAGTGTTGACAGATGAACAGTAATTAATACTATTCATCTTCGTTTAATCGATTATCTCAATCGATTAAAAAAATATTTGAATCGATTACTCCAATCGAATACACAGATTCACTGTGCTTCGTTAGTTTAATCGATTGCACAACTTCTTCTCTTCTCTGTCGCGATCGCAACACTCTCTTCTTCTGCCGTGACGAACGTGATTGTCGTTACCTTCTATTGTCAGCCTCCCGACATGGTTGTCGGCACTCTCCGGCCACGGATGCCGATACTCTCCGACCACGGATGCCGATAGCCAACAACTTCTCGGGGCTCGACAACTACAGCAGATCACAACCCAGTCGCGATCTTTCCTAGCGACGGCGGTAGAGAGATTTTCATTTCAACGAAGAGATTATTTCATGCTTAGGCATTGCTTTGATACTATTGTTGACAGATCTAAGCACGAAAAACAGTAAACACAAAAACTATAAACACTTACAGCGATCTCTCGCAGATCTGCAATCGGCGCCGGTAAGACTTGCTGACGGAAGAACGATTACAGAATCGGAAAGTTCTTCATGGTTCACAAACCAAATCCCTCTTGCGAGATTGGACAAACCAATCTTGAATGTTCTTCTATCCTCTTACAATATTGTGCACATGGACGAACCTTGCACAGTGACCTTTCCGATATGGGACGAACCCTTTCTCAACCTTGCACACAACAAGTCCCCTCTCCTCTCTTTTTTTCTTTTGCTTGGATGCATATATATATATATTGAGAAAGATGACTCTTCCTCTTCCTCCATTAATGGAGGAAATGAATAAGCTAGAAGATGAAGGGGTGCCCTTTCATCTTCCAACACCCTTATATAGGTACTCTAATCTATTATCAACCTATAAATGATAGGATTAAGCTAAAGAGTTCTACACACTAAACTCATATCCAATAACCCAAAATCCAACGGCCTCAAATTAGATCACTTAAACAACTTCTATTCATATTTACAACTTACAATTAAGCCTATAAAAATGGATAATAACATTCAACAGCCCTCACTTCTAGCAAGTAAGCATATGGGTCCTCCCTACCATGCAGTTGTTGGTTTTAGTTCTTCTTCAGCGAGGTGCTTCCAACTAACTGAGTGTGATATGCTCCACCACCCATGCATGGACCATGGTCCATCTCCCTACGTACGCAGCCCGCAATCCGATCAAAATTCCATGTCACCTTCAAGCTCAATATTGCCCATGGCCAACCCCACCAAGTCCAGTCTGATCTAAGTTCACTGATGAAATGGCGGGCATAGTATAGTTAGTAGTTGGGTGGTAGATTACCATGTGAGAGATTGAATCCTCAGGAAAATAATTCCTTGATAAATAAAATCTCTCCCACCTAAAGAGACCATCATTTATTTTCTTCACTTTACTATGAGACTGACGAACACCTAGAAAAATGAATGGGAAAATGGTCAAAATTATATGAATGACAGTTTAATCTCATATTGAGAGTTTTGGACATTATGACCTATGTTTTTAGGTTGGACTTCCATCCTACTAAATGGCTAGCCAATAATCATCATATGTGTTCATTGCTACACTCTTTGTTAGATCGCCCTCTCAATCCCTCTGCTCTTCTTATCTTTTCTCCATCTTAATTGTATTCTCAAGGCATGAGTCATGAACATTAATAGTGAATAAAAAGGAATGAGCAAATAGTATGATATTATCTACTTTGGATCTAAACTTTTATGATTTTAATTTTGAGCTCTTGTTAAAAGACTTCATGTCAATAAAAATATCCTATATCCTTTTAAACTATTATTTTTCCAATTTTTTTTAATGTGAAATTTTAATTGAATCCCAACCCAAAGGCTAATAGATGAGAAAGGAAGCTTGAAAACTTGGCAGAGAGGGTGAAGGATGGGTCTAGCTTCAGAAAAAGTAACACAGAGGCCTTCTACAAAATAGCTGCAAAGTCGATAGGCATGAAGAGGACGTGTGTGGTGAACGATCATAGGTGGAGAAGAGAGTTTGTACACTAGTTTGGGAACCTACTTTCTGATTAATTGGATAAAAATTCACACCTAAAATCAAGTGCTTCTCTAAAAAAATAGTTCCTAGATATATCTTCTTAGAAACCATGCATGTGAACTAACTATTCATTGCATATGCAGCAGCTCTCGACTCAATAGAAAAGTCAAATCTCTTTAATTACAAAACTTCTCGACACAGGTTCTGATGGATCCCTTCGTCCTCCAAGTTTCTAAAATCACTTGTTTAATCACTCTCAGATCTCCTCCAACTTTGAACTCATCTTCAAGTTGTGGATGCAGTCTAATCGATGAGCTCATGTGCATGCACTGGGATAAGAACAAAAACAAATGAGTCTCCATCTCATCCCATGCACGGATTGTACGTGCAGGCTCATCTGCTTCCTCACCTGCTCTGCTATCTCCAGTCATGCATGGTCCCATCAATCATGCACACGAAAGATAACTAACCAGAAAAAGAAGGAACTTTTATTGCACAGTCCTTTTTTATTTTTAATAGTGAACGAAGTTACAAAGTACACTCAACGAGGAAGGAACATGAAACAATTAATCAGGACTCCCACAGAAAACCTCATCCAATCTGCTAGCTAATAGCTATCCTGTCATCATCTGTATCGAACTTGCTAAGTACATGTGCCTGCCCTACTCCAATGTTCAATTCAAAAAAAGGAAAAAAAAATGCAACAAAAATGCAAGAACAATATAATTAAAGGTTACATGATGATGGATGATCTACGCTACTCTGATTGGCTTGGCTCCGGAGCTGTCCAGTAGGTCTTCACAGCCAAAAGGATCTTCTCCCGCTCTAGCGGGCCATCTTCGTGATCGATGATTCGACTCTCCCATCTCATGCCGTCGGAGATACTTTTTACCTTCACTAGGATGTCGACGTCGTCTCTCATGATCACTGCGCCTTCGGGCCTCAAGATCCTATCCATCTCCAATAAAATGTCCTCCGTTTCGCATCTGAAGATCACAACAATTTCAGTTGAGAAGAGTAGAGAGCATTGAGCTAAACCACATCCTGCTTGATGCATGATGATGCCGTACCTTTCCTTGTAAAGGCTGAACACTGAATCGGCATGGATGAGATCGTAAGTTCTTGGATACGTAGACATCGCTTGGCACCTGGAATTGAATGGATGGTTAATTACCTACATGAAGCAGTCGAACTGTACGCTTTTTGAGCTCTGATACTCACCAATCTTGGTAGGTGCCGATGAGGCCGCGCTGGTAGATGGCTCCGAGGGTGTTGGGATCGGCGAGGGTTGGGACCGTGTTCATGACCCAAAGAGGATTGTCGATGAGGGCGGCAGCGAAGCCACCCAGGTGGGCATTCATGTCCAGCAAATTGCGGTATCGACCCTGCTGGCCTAATTGGCTGACCACTGACTTGTAGTACCCGACCCTCTTCTTCCATAGCTCGGTGTCTTGCAAGAACATTTCCGGCGTGATTCCTGGAAGACTTCCGGTTGCGATCCTCGGGGGCACGGCTGTGAGCCTCTCCGGCCACTTCCGGATCTCTCCGCCGGCGATCTCGTCGACGTTGGCCACCTCGGGCAGGGGAGTTATGCAAGTTTCCATCTTGGTGTACCTGTCGCATGCAATTGGCGAATGAATTGGGTAAAAAAGAAAAAGATGGAATTTTGAAGGAGGGAGGAGTACCAGGCGGTGTCTGGATTGTTGGATTGGCAGAACTGAGGCGAGATCATGAACTTGCGATTGGATTTGCAGGCGAGGTGGTTGATGGGCTTCTGCCAAATGGCGATGTCGCCTTTCTCTATGAGCTTGGTCCAGCAGAGACTCGTGGCGACGGCTTCTATAGCGGATTGCTCGGAGTTCAAGTCGGACTTCGTCCGGTTCCAGCCGATCCAGTGCTTCTTCCAGTGGATTGGCGGGCCGGAGAGGATCCAGTAGCCGCCGGGGCGGAGAATGCGGTCGATCTCCATCAAGTACTGCCCGTCTTTACCATCCAGGAATCGAAGTCAAGAAGATGAAGCAGAGAGGATCATGAGATGACGCAGTGGGAGAGTGAGTGCTAGTACCGTAGAGCTGCCATGGAATGAGACACCGCGAGCAGTGAGCCATGTCGAAGGCCCTCGATGGGTAGGGGAGGCGGATGGAGGCGAGAACGCCGATGATGGCCGGAACCCCGCGCTCCAGCGCGAATTGGACCTGCGCCTCGTGCGAGTCCCGCGGCGCGAACGACATTGTTACCACGTTGCGGGACAGAAGGTAAGCTCCCCAACTCGCCACCTGCAACTCCGCAAAGAACAACGAACAAAGGAGTTGACTTTGTTTGAACTAGATTTTCTAAGCTACTTCAAGTAAGAACCATCGATTATAAGAAACGAAATCGAAGATCATTATAAGGGAAAATGCCTTCTTCTTTTTTTATTTGATAGATCAAAATCGGCACTTTTTTTATTGCCGGCGAAGCAAAAAAGCAACAAGAACAGGGGAAAGCAGAGAAGAGACGGTGGAGCACTCACCCCGCAACCGGTATCGACGGCGGTCCTGATTGAACCGTCACGAAGAGGGATGAGGCGATTGATGTCGTCAATATAGGCGTCGGCGCCGTTGGGGAACATGGTGCCACCGCCGGGGAACCGGAACTTGTCGCCGTCGACATGGATCCAGTTTTGGACCGCCTTCTCGACCGTCAGCTCCTTGTGCGGAACGTTGGAGAACCACGCCATATCCCTGCTCGCCGGCCACGGGAAGGGGTTCTTGTACCCCGGCGGCGCTGGGATCAGGCACTTGAGCAGCTCGCCCTTCTCCGGACAGTGCCGCTCGCGGTAGATTAGCCGGTCGCGGTCAAACCGCAGCGACCGGTCCCGGTCCTCGCACGGCGTGTACTCCGAGTACTTGACGTCGCACGCCGGGACCTCCCGCACGGCCACCGGCTCCGCCGCCGCCTGATCGGCACCATGGTGGACGGTGAAGTCGAGCGTGGCGGCGCCGGAGCCGTGTATGGAGTCTAATCCGGCGGGGTTCCTTTCGCACGAGATTGCGCTGAGGATGGGGGAGATGACGGAGGTGGAGCCGCCGCCGCCGTGCTGCCAGATGCCAAGAAAGTAAGAGACGGAGCAAAGGAAGGTGACGACGCTTAATTGGAAAAAATTGGTGCGCTTCCAGTAGGGACGATAGGGCTTCCAGACGCCTGAGTAAGGACTGGTGGCGCCGGCCATCGTCACCTTTACGAAAGGCGGCACCTTTAGAAACAGGGAAAGAGAAGGGCGATGGGAGGAGGAAGAGGAGGAGCATAAAATATTTATGGAGTCGGACGCATTGTATATGGAAGCTTAGTGTTGGAATCATGTGAGTGAGATTCCTGCATTATTTTAATTTTTAAATTAGAAAGATTTTTTTAAAATAATTATTATTATTATCTTTATCCAATTAAAATGGCAAAATAAAATAATATAATATAATTTTAATATGGTCAAGTCTATTTCAAATTTAGATCATATTAAATATAGGTGATCAATATTAATTAGGGTTAGGGTGGGACTGGGATAGTACTTATTTGTGCTTATGCTTATGATTGTTTCCTGACTTAAATAAGATATCTAGATAAATTTGACTAAACATTTTTGATAAAAATTTTTTAAGGGGATTTCAAAATATTGCATCCCAACTAATGGTCAAATATATTGGGTCCTTAGGTATGGACACTACCCAAGCATGGCATTGTATGATATTTTCCTATAGTGGAATGAAAAATCTATGACGTTAATTGTTGGGTGAGAAGTCGTTCCAACTTTCGGATTTACTTGGTAAGTAAATAGAGAAGGGAGGAACTAAAGAGAAGAAAAAGAATAGTATTTTTGAAAATATAATACATAATTTGAATATTTAAAAATTTAGATGAATAATTTAATAAATTGTCCCTCTACATGAGTCCACAAATTTTCATTATTTTTTTCAAAATATCCCTTATAATTTCATTATTTTCAATTGAATCCTCCTCCCTCAAATTGTTGAAACAGGGTATTTAAGACCTTTAAAATCTCACTATACAACCGAACTAATTTATTTTCAAAAAGAAAAAAAAATCCAATTAATAGTTTTAATTCCTGATTGATATATATTAAAATAATTTTTTAGCCATTGGGGAAAAAAAATTGTCAAAGTATAAATTTATTGGAAGTTTGTGATACTACCAATTGTAATATTTCCACTTGGGCGTAGGAGCATGATTTGAATGTGACAAATGACACTTTATTATGAGTTAATATTGAAAAATGGCAAGTTGAAGTTATCTCTACGCGATCTCAATCATTTTGTATGAAATTCTAATCTTTTCTCAACTGTGTATTACAAATTTACAATATAACAAATAACAAGTTTGATCGAAATGAGTAGTTTTGCACAATCTTTATTGGGATAAATCCATTCGCTCATTTTCAACACATTTTCCTCTTATACACGTATGTCTTTTTCTATCGACGTCTTCACGTACGTTTTTTGCAATGCTTGAGGTTGAAGTTGCGATAGACTTATAGTATAAGCCACTCATTCAATTTCGCACGCTTTAAAGGTTTTGTTTGTCATCTTGCATTGAGCTAAAATTCAAGAGCATCAAGAGAACATCGAAATTCTTTTCGAGAGAGATGACACCCAAAAAAACAAAGAGAGAAAAATAAATCAAAATCAATATGAATTAGAAAATTAGGTATGTGTCCCCTTCGTAGATAAGTTTGCATTGCACCATACTACAAAAGCACCCCATGTGCCTCTGTGGCCTGATTAGGTCACAATAGGACTTCTTTGGCCAAACTGCCTAATTGACTCTTGTCTTCACATATAATTCATTAGTTTTTTTATTATTTTAAATTCTTAATAATTTAGCATTTTACGCAACTATAAAATCTATCCTCAACGGTAACTGAACTGTCCTAGTAGAATGCTAGATTTGTTCTCATCGGACCAAAGCCTCTCAAAGTTGACTTTCTTAGTCAAGCAACAAGTGCTTGAGTTCCTAATTTATGAACCTCTTGTTTAGTCAGACCACTCACTGCTGAATAAATAATTAATGAATAAATAATTAATTAAATAAATAAATAGGTTCTTCCACTTACACTGAATGAATTGAGGACGAATAGAGACCACATTAGTCCTGTTGTTCTTGTAAATTATGTCTAGATAGGACACATTTTAGAACTAAAGTGTTTACTTGGACAGAGAAGAACTAATTCTATATCCAAATATATTTTTTTTAAAAAAAATTACACAAAAACACAAATTATAAGCCGTATCTTCCAATTCTTCCTTTGATTGCTTAGCAATTTATTGATAATCCATTTGCATTTGAAACACATTTTCTCATGCTTCCATTATCAGCCTTTAACCATCAACAATTAATCTGTTTTCATAGTTTGGGTCAAGATCCACCCGACATCGATGTGTTTACCAATCGAGTTTGTTAATTCTCCAACACAAATGTTCGTGTTCCACCACTAAATGGCCTTACCACCACTGTTTGACAAAAGAGAAGATGCAGCTGCAGCAGCAGTTGGAACTATGCCAGTTGAAACACCAGGTTTAGAAAGGTGCAGAAGCCTGCAGTTTTATTTAAAATTGAATCAAATCAAAAGGAAAGCCTTAACTTATTGAATATTTTTTTTCCCCTATATTTACTGTAAGCTAAATGCATAAAGGAATTTACTTACGGAACCAGGTATTCACAAAATGAAGAAACAGCGGCGGCAACTTCGTTGTAGTTGTCCCCAGCAGCTGGTGCTGTGATTTCAACCAGTTGAATCCCGGGAGTCAGAGGCACGGCATCGTCTATAGCATGAAGTCTCGGCATTCTGTTAGCAGATGTCACAGTGACAGTAATGGGCACAACTCTTTGGAAACGGAAGGCGAAGCCTATCTTGAGAAGCTCATGGTCCAACTTGTAGCCGACGGCATAGAAGAAGCGCAGTGCGTTGTTGCTTACTTTGCTTTCCACTACACTTCGGACTAGCACTGAGAGTTGTTCGGCACCAGCACCTCTCATGGCACCCCCAGCGTGTCGAACCGTCCTAACTTAACCAGACTGACTTATTTAACTTGTATAATAACTGAAGTAGAAATCAGTGTCTAAGAGAGAAATGCAAGGCCTACCAGGTTGGCGTGGGCTGAGCTAAATCGCACAAGAGCCGAACCTCCGAGGGCACAACTCCTATGGGATAGGGAAGCAGGGATCATGTTAGTAGTTAAAAATGGCCATACCCAAGTCAGTGATGTGAATGACTAACCAAGGTTCGGCCCACTCTTCAAGCAGAATTCATGCACCCTGACTCGATCCTTTGGAACACCACACAGGCCTTGGAGGAGAATCTGGAGAGCTTCGACATGCTGCAAAAACAAACTGATAGTGAAGTTCACAATGAAAATAAGGAGATGCTGATTATATAAATTTTTAGGAAAGCAAAAGGAATGAAAAAGAAAGAACACAAATCCAAAAAATCAAGTGAATGCATGACCATGGACGAAAACACATAAGCATAAATTCATTCATATGTATATCCCACTATTCTCCAGTTCGACGTGTTGAAACAAGCATATGCATTATCCTAATAATGTATAGAGGATTAAGCAATAAAAATTCTGATATTCTACTGCAACAAGAAAAGTATAGCAACCAAATGTTTCATCAACCGATACTGAAACTAATAATGGAGCAGCAAGCATTCAGAAAGCAAACCTGAGTCTCAATGATTCCTTGCACAACGCACTCCATTTATCTGTTAGGTGAAAGGAAGTCCTAGGAAAATATGTAAAAACTTCAGAAAAAATGAATCATTTCATCAAATACTTTGAATAGTGTATCAAAAATGCAAGTATATGCAGAAACTGAAAGTAAGCAATTTAGATTAATCAAAACTGACAATGAAAGAACTTATGTCCTAATCTAAAAAAACTCATAACTCACGGAATAAAGAGCATAAAAGGAAAAAAAAAAAAAAACTTTCTCCTCTTGCGGTGACTGAAGATATAGCTGAAGCTATTTGAGAGATTTTTACTAATGCGTAAAACTTATAGTGAAGAAACCCTATTGTCCCGACATGAACAACATAGATAAACCTATATATGTAATGCTATTAATTAAAAACATATATAAGCCAAAATATAAACTCCTAACACTCAAATTTATTTGGAAAAGAAATTCTGATAAGAAACTCAATAAGCTCATAAATCACCTAAGTTTCATTCTTTTACTAGAGTTTAGAATCCTTCTGAGTACAAACTGTCCTAATTAGTGTTGTAAGAGCTTGAATGAATTTTTTGTATATAAGCTTAAACAAAACATTTGGGTTCAATTTCAGGAGGGCACATTTCTCTTGACAGCAGAAATATTCCCCTTAATCTTCTTTTACATAGTCACCATCGCTCTCCACATGAACATCCTGCTCCTCATTTGAGTCTGTTGGAGACTTATCCCCATTCCCATCTCCACAAACTTAGTCTTGATGGTGTTGGCATCTGCTTCATCAGGGTCTGGTCTGTTCTTCCACTCTTGTCAAACCTCTTTCCGTTTTTAACACAGTGAAGCTCAATTATAGAAGGCATGGAAAAGGTTGTATGATTGTGAGGAGCAACTGGGAACACCTGCTTTTACCCAAGGTGATTGCACTGATAACCTCATTTACTAACGGGATTTAAGATAATTAACAATCTATAGGAAAAATATAATGTAGGTAATCCAGTAATTATTAAAATAGCCTTTACTTTGCATGTCCTGGAACCAAGGTCAGCATTGATTTTGCAGATTGATGGTCAGCAATCACATAATCTAACAGTAAAATTAAACCAAATTGACATCAACTTTTAAAAGAATGTTTGAGTTGAATAATTAAGATTTCCTATTCAGCTCAATTTGATCCCATTTGATTTTTTTTCAGTTTCAAGTGTCCACATCTATTTTTTATTTTAAAAAAATAGATTAAAAAAAGCACAAAAATAAAAAAAAGATATCCCGAATTATACAAATAAAAGGGCACCCCTTTCTTTAAAAAAAATTAAAAATGAGCTTCCAATAAAAAAATTTATTCCCAAATTACGTCTTATCCAATAGTGTTGCAAGATAGTTGCTACACTTCACCAGCAGCAGCAATAAATGCTTTAAGCTAGGTTTTGATGCAAGATGATGAGATTAAGATTTTAATCACTTTATTTCAGTTATGACAGTGCAGTAGTCTCTAGTGAATTTGACGAGTTTAGTAAGTACAATGTTAGGTTTCATTAATGATTTCTACCTCGAGCACTCATTAGGTGCTTAATAATTATACTTCATAGAAAGTGTCGGCTGTGATTGTGATCATTAGTAAATCAGGGAAGGTGGTAAACTTTCAGAGTTTGAATATTTGAATTATAAAAAAGCAAACAAAAATAGTGTCGGCTGTGATATATTGTGATTGATTATGAATTATAATTTATAAATTTGGACAATGATAGATAATTAATTGCATCTTTTTTTGATGAATTATGATTTATAAATTCAGGCAAATTCATAATTCTAGATACAACTACAAAAATATATATACCAACAAAAACACTATATTTTTTTTATTTTAAATTATAAGGTAAAAATCAAAATGCCCTCCAAATTATGCAAATCATCAAAAGGCAACCCTTTTTAATTTTTTTCATAAAAACACCCCATCAGAAATTTTATTTTCATGTTAGCCCTTATTCAAAGGTGTTGTATAAGTTACAAAGTAGTTGCTATATCTGTTTTAAAATGATTTTGATTAATTTAAAGTAATTTTGATAAAGTTTCAATAATTTTGATAAAGTTTCAATAATTTAGATCTAGTAAATAATATTTTGATATAATAGTATTTAGAGTTTAGGATTTAGGGTTTAAGGTTTTAAGATTTAGGATTTAGCTATAATCGTGCTACAACATGTAGAAGCTACTAGGTAGTTGCCACATGAAAAATGAACTATTCACTTTAATCAAAATTATTATACACAAATCATTATTATACCAAAATTCATTTTAACAACTTGGTCAAAATTATTTAAATTAATCAAAATCACTTTAAAACAGTTTTAGTTAAATCCTAAATCCTAAAATCACTTGAATTACTAGGTAGCTTCTACACGTAATAGCAACTACATACTCTTGTAGCAGAAGATGATTACCTCAAGCGCCCATCACAGCCCTTTCCCATATAACGTGAAGGGAGGTAATGTAGCAACTATCTTGCAACACTATTGGATAAGAGGTATTTGGGGAATAAATTTTTTTATTGGAAGCTCTTTTTTATTTTAATTTTTATTTTTTTTTAAGAAAGGGGTGCCCTTTTATGATTTGTATAATTTGGGATATCTTTTTTTATTTTTGTGTTTTTTTAATAAAACATGTTTTGTTTCCTTTTTAATTTTTAAATAAAACATGACTGGTCAAGGGTAGCGATGACAGTTGATCAACCGTAAACAGGTAGCCTGACCCGCCAAGGGACTGAGTCGCATTATAAATGCTACAATCTGATCAGTTCCCTTCACGACTGAACCCTAACCCTAGTTCCACTTCAACAGCGCCCACTCTTCCATCTCGTTTTCATTCTCGTCCTCCCCCCTGACGCACGCACCAAGCCAAGCAGTATCTAAGTAATCACACTTATTCACAGTCAGCCCCAAGATTCAAAAGCTAACTTCCTTCCATCACCATGTGCCATTTTTCCACTTAAAATTCATCTGCAGACACTCATAAAGGAAAGGTAAAACTTCGACTTTATTTTTCCATAAGCCAACATCTTTAGTTAGTATCGCACGGTAGAAGCATGATGAACAGATAAATTCACTCTAAATTGGAGCTCTCTCTGCTAGAAACAGTGCTACTAGTTCCATCAACATATTTTTCTCTAAAATCTTACCAGCTTCCATGCTTCTATTTTGGTTTATGGGATTATCCGTAAACAATACATGTGGCTTTTACGCGCCACATATTATGCTTGTTTCTTGTTTGTGTTTGGAAAAATTATCATCCTTTAACGTTGTTTCAACACTGACAGACTTGTAGCATTAGCATCTTAATTCTACTTGCATCAGTACATGCTTCCCCCCGTGCGTAGCCATTTGAGATACAAATGAGAATGATTTTATAGCACTCTAAGTGCTTGATAATTGATAAAGTATATCAGAATTATCATGTATAAGTATTCTTTAATTAAAAAAGAAGGGATTATCAGTGAGATTTTTCCAGTCAAACTGAGTTTGAGTGAAATTTACCAACCAAATCTAGTTGGGTTGGAAAAAATTAAAAAAATATCAGCACGAACTTATTTTGTCCGGTAATTACAACCATTTGCTGGCCACTGTCAATTTTGGACGATATTTTTTTATTTTTTATCAGTCAAATTAACTTTGGTCAGTAAATTTAAATTATTTATTAGCTAAATATGTTTAATGGTCATTACTTTATTTCCATGAAAACACACTTGGGAGTTTGGCACTAAGGGATTTCTATTTTAAAATTTTACCAGCTATATTTGATAAAATGATTGTCAAAAATTTTGGCCAAAAATTTAATAAATGAAAGCTAGTATTCTTCCAACATTTGACTTGTAAAATTCTAATTACACATGCCCTAAATTTCTCTACTTAGATTCAGTCTGTTGATTCTTGTGAAAAATGTCATGTCCTTTGATATTCTTATACTCTGTTTTGTTTGTTTCAGAAAGAAAAAAAAAATCAACTGCTGAATAGATTGGTAACACAGCTGGCTTTAACATTCCGCTAAATAATTTACAGTTATATTCTGCTTAATCTAACTAGTGAAGTAGCAATTGCTAAATTGGAATATAATATTTATGCTCATAGTATGAATTTTAATAGATGTGGACACTTGAAACTGAAAAAAAAATAATAATCAAATGGGACCAAATTGAGCTGAATAGGAAATCTTAATTATTCAACTCAAACATTATACTAAAAGTTGATGTCAATTTGGTTTAGTTTTTCTTTTGGTTTTGATTTGAACAGCTTTAGTTTATGTGATTGCTGACCATCAATCTGCAAAATCAATGCTGACCTTGGCTCCAGGACATGCAAAGTAAAGGCTATTTTTATAATTACTGGATTACCTACATTATATTTTTCCTATAGATTGTTAATTATCTTAAATCCCGTTAGTAAATGAGGTTGCCAGTGCAATCACCTTGGGCAAAAGCAGGAAAAATCAAAATCCAATTTGATTTTGATTCTGAACAAAAACATTACTACCTATAAAAGAAACTATTACCATTTCAATTTTGATTCATCTACACATTGTATAATGTCCAAATCAAATTCCAAAACCCTACTACTGCACATGTTCAGAAAACTGAGATCAAACATCATAGCTAATGGTATAACACGGAAGCAAAACAACAGTTTCAGATCACGTTTTGAAATTTGCAACAGAAACAATACATTTTGATCGTAAACAATATGATAAAATCTGGGTATTACACAGAAGGAAAACTACAATTTCAAATAACAACAGATAAAGCTACAGTTTCAAATAACAACATAAAAAGCAACAGAAACAATAAAATTTCTAAAAATGAACTTTTACCTGCAATGAAGTTCGTCGCGTCGAGGGAAACCCTAGATTCGTTGGGGAGACGAGTGAGGAAGGCGCCTGAAACCCTAGATACGCCGGGAGCTTCGTTACAGGGACACTAGGACGGCTGCGGCAAGAGGAGGACGGGAACCCTAGCTCCGTCTCCCCGAGGGACGCAGCCTGTGAGAGCCTTGTCAGGGCGAGGGAGGGCGCGCCGAGGAGTCTTCTGCGAGCGAGGGCGGCGGCCGCGAGAAGAAGGGCGAGGGAGGGGTCGCCGACGAGTCTTCTGCTAGCGAGGGCGGCGGCTGCGAGAAGAAGGGCGAGGGAGACCGCGCCGACGAGTCTTCGGCGAGCGAGGGCGGCGGCCGCGAGAAGAAGGGCCAGGGAGGGTAAGCCGAGGAGTCTTAGCGAGGGCGTCGACCGCGAGAAGAATTTGCGAGGAAGGGCAAGAATCGCGATAACAGAAAGGAGCTAGGGCATTAGGGCGAGGTCTCTTGAGGGTGGTCCGCATTCCGCAGCGGAAAATCCATCCTCAAAAGATTGTCCAGGAAGGGCAGAAGCATACTTTTTGTTTAAAGTGCACGAGAATTCTGAGAATAAAGATCAATTGTGGGAAAATATCAATCCGGGTCAGATAGAGAGGAAAATCTACTAATCAAGAAAAAATTAAATGTAAGATTTTGTGTCATCTTTATAGTAAATATATAACAATTTTAATTATTAATAATAAAAATTATATTATTTATTTGAAGAAAGAGAAAATGAATATTATAAGAGTAAGTCAAAAAAAAAAAAAAAATCAAGTGCCACCTAAGACCCAAGATACAAAGGCAATGAACGCATTGTGTGTTTCTTGTACAATCAAAAACGACATTATCGAAGTCAATATCCTAAGGAGAAGAATCCCGCCAAGAACAAAGGAGGAAACTCTTAAGAGCAAACCCAAAGTATCATTTACTAATATAATTCCATTAAAAATTAATTAAAAGTATGCTAATTTAAATTTATATCACTTTAATATTATTTATCATGAAAATAAAATACATGATAGAGTTAAGAAAAAATATGTAGCGTATTATGTCAAAACTATCGAATCTAAGGCTAGGAAGGTAGATAACAAATTAGGCAAGAATTCTAAGGATTGTAGATATAAGCCTAAAAATAGAAATGCTCAAGAAAACTAAGTCTTGGGTTCAAGGTTTGATAGATTGGAGAAGACCCTAAAAAGAATAAAAAATATTCTTAGGGGGTCAAATGAGCATAATATAAAGATAGATAGACAAGAGTCATCCAATAGCCATAGAGGTTTCGGTTACAAACCTCAAGTTAAGAAAGATGTGTCTTATTACCAAAGAGTTTCATATTGTTATGGAGCTAGCCCTAGGACTAGAAGTCAAGTCAAGATTTCAAGAGAGATTATCCTTAAAATTAACCTTGAAAAGACCAACATGACTAAGGCGTCCAAGAATCCTAAGAAAGTCACTAAGAAGGTCACGAGTAAAACTATCCCTAGAGTTGACCTAAAGGAGTCTAGCATGACCAAGATTTCTAAGAAGCCTAGAAAAGTCATTAGGAAAGTTACTAGGGAAGTTATCCCTAATGAGTACCTAACATACCCAAGGAGAACCAATAGGTTTTGGGTTTCTAAAAGTGTGTTCTCTATACCTTAGATGCGTTTAGAAAGTGTCAACTCCAATTGGAAGAGTAGTTAACCCAACCTTGAAGAAGTTGACACTTGGAAGACATTTTCAAGGTATTGTTACACCTTAAAAATGAGAAGCATTAATTGTTTACTCTTGAAAGAGTAAATGTGCTAAAATTTAAAGACTTGGACTTAATTAAATTGACACAATTAGGATAGAGGCAAAAGAAATGCACAAGTTGGGATTTTGATATTTTCTTGGAAAAAAAAGGGGCAACATAGGATTAATTTTAGTTTCGCAATTAATTAAAGATACTTAGATGGATAATCTAGGTATATTATTTATGCTAAAGTCATGTTTTGTTTGCTCTTCATATGTCATGACATTATATTTTACATTAATACCTATTATAAAAACTAAAAATATCATGTCATGTCATATATACATCATGTAATAATAATATATTTTCTTTTTTTAAAAAAATTATTCATTTTAATATATGTCATAAATCATCATGCATTATTTTAATTTCTTATAAAGTAAGGACAATGACAT
This sequence comes from Zingiber officinale, assembly GCF_018446385.1. Lineage (NCBI taxonomy): Eukaryota > Viridiplantae > Streptophyta > Magnoliopsida > Zingiberales > Zingiberaceae > Zingiber > Zingiber officinale. Next base: position 83,804,705 of record NC_055997.1, on the reverse strand, counting down.
TAATCAACAAGTGATATCGTAGGTAGATAATCAATTTTAAAATGTCTAGATAGAAATACATGATCTCTTAGTTTAGGACAAAACCAAAATATACATCTCACAAGGACTATAAGTTGGCATGTATGTGTTTTAATACACAACAAATACAAGTGAGATGTTAAGATGGTGAACCAAAACTCAAGATGTTGATTTAGTGCATCTTTTGAATTTAAATTTATCAAAACACATAGATTATGCGTTATCCAATCATTGGGAAAGCTATGTTGGATCGAGATGCGTTAGAGGGGGGGTGAATAGTACTCGTGGCTTTCACTTTTCGTATTCGAAAAACTATCGAGTAAATTCAGCGGAAATATAAAACACAACACAGAAAGACCTCAGTATTTTTACTTGGTTCAGAGCCTTGGGCGACTCCTACTTCAAAGCCCACGCTCATTGAGCGTTTACTTTGGGCAACAACTATAATCGCCAAATATTACAAGAGGAATATTACAATTTAATTGAACTGAAATTATACCAACAACAGGAATTTGAAATTCGCAGCTTCGGATCGTCGGGGTTTTGTTATGGCTCAGCCGGATCGTCTCGTTAGCAGCAAACAGTTGAAAGATGCTCAGTAAGTGATGATCTCTAAACTACTGGTCGAGACAGGTATATAAAGCTCGTTGAGGGCGCCTTCAAGCTCCTTGAGGGTGCCCTCAACTCCGCCGATATCGCAGCGAAGATAGGGGTTGAAGAAGTCACCGCTCATCCTCTTGAAGGCGCCTCCAATGCCATAGAGGGCGGCGCCTTCAAGTAGGGGTGTCAAAAATGACCCGACCCGACGACCCAACCCGAGTCGACCCGAAAAAAATCAAGTTCGGGTCGAGTTCGGGTTGGAGGGTTGGAGAGTAAAAAATTTTTGGGTTAGGTTCGGGTTGACCCGGGTTGACTTAAATATATGATTTTGTGAGTTTTTTGGGGTTAAATCAAATTTTATTTTAAAAATTTAGATATTTTTATGTATATTTGTATGATAATGATGGAGTATTGAGATAAAAGTGAAGAATTATAGGGAAAATAGTCCAAAAAAGTCATTTTGAATCGGATTTTCGTGTTATATGGGTCGGGTTCGGGTTGATCGGGTTGGTCGGGTTCGGGTTCGGGTTCAGGTTTAGGTGTTTTGGGTTGAATTCGGGTTCGGGTCGAGTTCGGGTTGGGTTAAAAAAAAAAAAAACTCAACCCGACCCGACCCACCCGAATTAACACTTCTACCTTCAAGCCCATCCGAGGCGCCTCATCACTCCTTGAGGGCGCCTCCAGCTTAACTCTGCGCGCTCCTTCTTCCAAAGCATCTGAGGCGCCTCCAAGCTCCATGGAGGCACCCCGGACACTGTTCATCCTGGGGGTTGAGCTCTTTCTTCGTCCTGCAAGCTACGTTAGTCCACAAAACAACAACATATCCTGTAAAATAAAGTTAGCACATAATAAACATGATAACAGAAGTGTTTGACAGTCTCCTGACTGCCCGGTTCTGACTTTGGATTTTCGACCGGAAATCCTAGGTCGAACTGACACCTACTGTTCCCTCTTCTAGGGAACGCGTGCTCACCTACTCCACTCAGGAGAGTATACCTGTTGCCAGTTCGATCCTCCAGATCGACTGGGCTTTTGCTCAGCGCCGAAGCCTCCAGGCTTTTTCGTTGGACATCTGCTCCACGACCCGCCCAGACTTTCCACCAGATCTGCGACACCGGGATTTTCACTTAGAGTTTTCGACTCTAGGACTTTTGCCCGAAGACCTTGACCCGCCAAGGCTTTCCGCCTAGGGTTACCGCCCCCTACGGTTTTCCCTTTACCTAACCGCAGCTAGGACTTTTCCTTCCCTAGGGTTACCACCCCCCCTAGGACCTAGGGTTACCACCCCCTAGGGTTTTCTGCCTACCTAACCACAGCTAGGACTTTTACCTAAGTACACTTAGGACTTTCCTGCAAACTCATTCACACATGTTAGATAATAAGACAACTTAACTTTGAACCCTTTGACATAATCAAAACACAGGTTCAATCGTCGGATGCTTCCCGTACCAACAAGCTAGTGTACAAACCATGTGCATTTAGCCCAAGGAACATGGTTAGAAATTAATTTTGAAAACCATTTCAAAATGCTTTTAGAAAACCTTGGTGAAGGCTATCTTTTGATAGGAATCACCATTGTATAATTAAACAAAAACTAGAAAAAAAAACATTAAAGTTTTCAAGAGTTTCTAAGTTTGTGTCAATTTTTGAAAATGGAATATATTTTCTTAGAAAACTATTTTTTTTTTCCTAATAGAATTTGACATGAATAATGCCTACATGAATTTTCATGATTTTTAGAATTTTATAGAATTATTTAGAGATTTCTGAAATTCGGTTGAAATTAAAATCAGAAACTCAGAAATGGTAATTGATTATGGCAATTGATTATCTCACCTTAATTGATTAAGTTAATCGATTAAGGTGAATTCCCATGAGCACAGTGGCTCACAGAATCAAACAACATGATCTATTAAGGGGTCTAATCGATTAACACTTGGTAATCGATCAAATCCCAAATTTAATCGATTAAAGCTGGTTTTAAGCGATTAAGAGATTTCTCTAATTGCTTAAGACCTTGATTTTAACTTAAATAATTTTATTTAAGTTGATTAAGCTATGTTTAGTCATGTTAACCATATTTAACCCTAATAAATTTATTTATAAATATTTAAGGGTAGTTTTCTTGTTGAAACAAAAAAGGATTGGTTAAAGAAGAGTAAGTTGGAGTTTAGGATGAGGTTTAGTTTTAAAATTAAATTTTAAACCTTAAAACTTAAAATTTTGGATTTTCTAAAGGTTTAGAAGCTCTAATTCATTGTCGATGCAATGACAAAAGGTTAGACTATGCTTTGAGGGGGAGTTACTCCATAAAGATATGACTAGAGGTGAGTATTCGGTTAAAACCGAACCGAACCAAATCGAATTAACCGAACCGAACCGAATTAATTTTTTTCAAACAAATCGAACCGAACCAATTTTTGATAAAAATCAAACCGAACTAAACCGAACCATTTTTTGATAAAAATCGAACCGAACCGAACCAAATTTTCAATAAAATCGAACAAACCGAATCAAACAAACCAAATAAACCGATTTTTTCTAAAAAATTGGTTTGGCTTAATAAAAATTTAATTCGGTCTACAATTTATTGTATAAAAAACCGATTTGGTTCAAAAATTTGGTCTATTTGGTCAATTCAATTTAACTGAATAAAAAATTCAAAATCGAACCCGAACCGAATTAACCAATTTTTTGGAGAAAAACTGAATTTCCGAATAAACCAAACCAAATTTTTAAATTCGATCAGTTTAACCAAACTTTTGGTCACCCCTAGACATGACTTAGATTTTTTTTTTTACATCGAAACAATTAAAGGTTGAAAACCTTCATTGTTACGAATGCTCTAGGATGAGCATATGATTAATGCTCAAGGGTGAGCATTTGGCACAATGAAAGTATGAGACCTTCATTGTGGTGTTGTGAACAACAAATGAGGTTGTGAATAACATGAGATAACTCTTAAGAAGAAGAGTTTTTGATGAATGCCAAAGGGGGAGAATATAGGGTTTAAGTTAGGAAATTCTCTATATTCACAGGGATAGATTGTGAAACCCTTATGTTAAGGGGAAGAATAAAGGAAATCCTCATTCATGCTTTGTCATGAAGAAGAAGTTGGGGCTTGTGGATGAGTCTAACTTAAATATATTTTCAAACATCAAAAAGGAGGAGATTGTTGATGTAATTTTCCTAGGTTAAAGTTTGCTAGTTTGGTTAAACTTAAGTTGGCTCAAGCTTGAATCTTGATTTTAAGTTTTGATATTTGACAATATATGGAAATTGTAGGTGCAATTGTCCATTTAGAGAGATTGTTGGTGTAATTTTCCTTTGGTCAAGCTTTGACCAGTTTAATATGAAAAAGAGCAAGTAGGTTAAGGTTGACCAGATACTTGAGTGGGAAGTCCTAATTGGAGGTTAGGCAAGGGCAAGACTAATGGGAATATTGGCAGAAGAAGAAAATCTAAGTGGATCAATGTTGACCGGACACTTGGTGTGAAAGTCTTAGTGAGTGAATCCAAGCAGTTGAAAAATCCTAGTGAGTGAAGTTAGGCGAAAATCCTACTGAATGAAGCTAGGTGATGGAAAATACTAGTGAGTGAAGCCAGACAATTAGAAAATCTTGGTAAGTGAAGCTAGGTGAAAATCCTAGTGAGTGAAGCTAGGTGATGGAAAGTTCTGGTGAGTGAAACCAAACAGTTGAAAAATCCTGGTGAGTGAAAGCCCTAGTGAGTGAAACTAGACAGAGGAAACTCCTGGTGAGTGAAGCCAGGTGGTGAAAAGCCCTAGTGAGTGAAATTAGGCAGAGGAAAATCCTGGTGAGTAAAGCTAGGTGGTGAAAAGCCCTAGTAAGTGAAGCCGGACATATGGAAATTTAGGTGGGTCAAGGCTGACCAGACACCTAGCGTTTGAAAGTTCAAGTAGGTCATGAAGGACTGGACACTTAGCACAAGACTATAAGTTTAAGTGGGTCACACTTGGCATGAGAATGATAAGTCCAAGTGGGTCAAGGTTGATCGGACATTGGCATGGGGATGGTAAGTCCAAGTGGGTCAAGGTTGATCGGACACTTGGTACGAGGAGAAAATTCCAAGTGGATCAAAGAATTAACCAGACACTTGGCAAGAGGAGAAAAGTCCAAGTGGGTCAAAGGATCCGCAATCCTTGATCGCACCATTGGACAAAATTCACTATAATTCTTCTTTTTGAAATCTTCGGAAAGAAACAATGTGTACAAATGCAAGTAGAAGATAGTAACAACCTACTATCTTCTTTTCAATTTAATTACAAAGAAAACTTAAATAAATATACCGACAAAAGTGGAAGACGAAGCTCGGTCGACCTAGGGTTTATTTCCTTCCGAAACACAATCTCACTGTCGCTCCTCCAGTTGTTTACCTCAACATACCTGCCAGACATGGTCCTCCATACTTATTTAGACTTTACTGCTTAACATCGGATCAGCACACTAGGACTTTCCCTCGAACTATAGTCCTCTAGACCAATCGAGCTTCCCTGCCAAGTGTCGGGTCCTCTCGACCCACTTGGTATTTCCGCCTGGCTTCCACGATCTGTTAAGATTTTATTGAGATTGAGTAAATAGTCTACACACTCAGTCAACTTATTAGATCACAACAAGATTTAACTTGAACATTTGACAACATCAAACTCAGGTTCGATTATGGTGAGCCCTGCACCAATATGTACAAGGCCTGATGTATCGTATGCTCTGAGTATTACGAGTAGATACCAGTTTGGTCCAGGAATGGAACATTGGGCGGATGTCAAGATGATCCTTAAGTACTTAAGAAGAACTCAGGATATGTTCTTAGTTTATGGAGATGATGATATGATCATACGCGGATATACAGATGTTAGTTTCTAGACAAACAAGGATGACTCTAAGTTCCAGTCTAGATTCATATTCATATTAAATGAAGACGCAGTTAGTTGGAAAAGTTTCAAGTAAGGCACTATTACAGATTCTACCTGTGAGGTAGAATACATTACAGCTTCGGAAGCAGCAAAGGAAGCGGTTTGGATCAAGAAGTTCGTTACCGAACTTGGAGTGGTTCCATCCATTGTTGAAGCATTACCTATTTACTATGACAACACTAGAGCCATTGCGCAAGTAAAGGAACCTAGGTCTCATCAGTGATCAAAACATGTGTTTCACCTCTATCATCTGATCAGGGAGATCATTAATATGCAAGAGATACAACTCGAGAAAATTCCCACTGAAAGGAATCTAGCGGATCCTTTGACAAAGACTCTACCACAAAGCAAGTTTGAGAGTCATGTTTGTGCTTACGATTTAGGACACCGTGGCGATTGACATTGTAACAACCCGACCCCTCGGCCCCTTGGACGCCCCAAGGCGCTCACTTGGCTACCAGAATTCATAAACTTTAGTACTTATCCTGGAGGTCTAGAGTTCGAACCTGGGGAAGGCAAAAATCCACTGGCCAGGGGTGGGAAGACCTTGTGAATAACGACACACGCCCGAGGGTCGTCGGTCGATAACATAAGGGGTCGCTAGTTTGGCCGCCATTGTGGTCGCCTAAGGGACCAACAGGGGCCACCAGTTGGGCCGCTAGTGTGGTCGCCCAAGGGGTCGAGGGGCCAGGTCATTACAATAAAAAGGCACCTTTTATTGTAACAACCCGGCCCCTTGGGCGACCCAACTGGCGACCCCTTATGTCATCGACTGATAACCTTCGGTCGTGCCATTACTCACTAGGTCTTCCCACCCTTGGCCAATGGATTTTTGCCTTCCTCAGGATTCGAACTCTAAACCTCCAGGCTAAGTAGTAAAATTTATGAATCCTGGTAGCTAAGTGAGCGACACTCACTTGGCTACCAGGATTCATAAATTCTACTACTTAGCCTGGAGGTCTAGAGTTCGAATCCTGGGGAAGGCAAAAATCCACTGGACAGGGGTGGGAAGACCTAGTGAGTAATGGCAAGGCCGAAGATCGTCAGTCGACGAGATAAGGGGTCGTCAGTTGGGCCGCCAGTTGGGTCGCCCAAGGGGTCGAGGGGCTGGGTCGTTACAGACATTATGCCAAGTGGGAGTATTAGATTTCAGGGATGTCCTAAGGTAATCGCCTTATGTTTTACTATTTATTTGATAAATATAGATTTACTATTTGAGTGCATATTATATATTTGATGGTCTTAAACTCATTTATTGAATCTTCACAATATAATTTATAGCATGAGAGAATTTGTGATTGGATCACAACTTATGCTTATCTCTACATATGCAATTATGAACATATTGAAATTTCTCTAGTCGTCGAATTGATGCATTCGGACATCATCAATTATGTGAGACTAGCATAGATTATACTCCTTGGTTCGGCCAATCAGCTATTTTCTCATAAGCTGTAGATATTGGGATGTCGAGAGTTAAACGTGAATGCTAGTTATAGTAACTAGTTCATTGAAGTGACTCACTATAAGACTTCATATGATTATCTACATATATGGATATGTTGAGAAGCTCTTACTACATCTCGAGCGTAAATTTTCTTCAACTTGAGGTATACAAGTCATCTTGGTCATGGAGACTTATATTTTGACATCTTAATCAAGCATCTCATCGAGGTGTGGATCCGGAATGATTGGGTATAAGTTGAAGTGTCTGAAGGTGTTTGGATAGCCCACAGAGGATTCATTGCTCATTGCGAGGAGATGTATATCCTATGGTCACTCGTTAGGATTATTACTCAAAGTCTTTGGCCAAAGCATCACATGTAAAGAATATATAACTTTTGTACACATGTATGAGTAATTTGAATCTGCAGAATGAGGAAGTATTACTTAGGCTAGATGTGACGTAGTCAGTCTAGTGGGGGCAAACGCATAGACCATATCCTGAACCAAGTGATCATATGACAAGTGAAAAGAATGAGATAAAACTCACTGTAGCTGTTGAAGGGTTTAGAATTAATTCTGGAATCAACTATGCTTTTCTGGTTAATTGGAGATCATGATATACTACTAGGTGTCACTCATGATGATTTTATAATGAAGTAGCTAATTATGGAATGCCAAGATAAACCGGGAACCAATTGGGTCACATGCATTACGAGTTTCTAAAAGACATAAACAAGTTAAAGAATAAGATTCTTAGATCAAGAGATACATGTTTGGTTGTACCATACATAAGACAAATATGAAAATATTTCTCGAATCGGAAGCGCGGATAGGCCACATCTTTTATGGAACAGCTAGAGCTAAAATTGGATTAGTCATGAACCAACTTGGTTTAGTTGTGAATCAAACCAAGGAGTTAATGGGTTAATTTTTAGTTAAGGAATAATGAATTAGATTTGAGCTTTCTAATTCAACTCATTAATGAGGGTTATATATTGATATGGTTATGAGAGAATAATTGTAAAAGAGATCATAAGTTGGCTTGATAGGGTTTTTGGAAGCCTTAACCCAACTTTTATTCTCTCCCTCTTCTCCCCTCTTGGTTTGCCGCCACCCGCCAGCAACAAGGAGAGCCTTCTCCTTGTTGTCGTGAGCCACCAAGCAAGGAAACCTCTTCCTTGTGTGCTTCCTTCTTCTTCCTCTTGATCCCTCTTCTTCGTTCGTGGCTAGTAACTTCAGAAGGAGAGGCTTATACTCATGGAGTTATCTTGAGGAGCTCAGCATGGATATGAATAGAGGCAAAGTTTGACAACATCGCTATGGTTGATTCCCTTCTTGTTATAGGTCATTCGTAAGGTATACCTAGAATAATGGTTATTCTTTTCGTTTTGTTTTATAATCTTGTCTGTGTGATTGTATCATACATGCGTGTGATGTGTGTGGTGTAATAAATTAGTTTATTTACATTAAGTCTTCCGCTGTGCATGTTTACTGATGCGGATATATTGTGGGGTTTAAAGGGAATTAAGGGAAAGAGGAAGGGTAGTTTGGTCATTGGACAGGAACAGGGTTTTTCTTTTAAGAAGGGCACTGTAGCACCTGCAGTGAGGGGAAGGCTTGGCCCGCCGCAAGCCAAGGAGAGGTCTGGGCCTGCCCCTCTCACGCCCTTCGTCGGCAACCGACGAAGCCGCCGGCGTGGTCCTCCTCCTCGCCTCCACCTCCTGTTCACTCCAACGCCGTCACCAAGAAGAAGGGGGGTTTCTTCGTGCCTCTGTTTTCCGCTGCCGCAAAGAGGAGCTAAGCTTATTCGACTGCTCCCTTTCTCGCCGCCACCTCCTCTCCCTCATGCCAATGCTTGTCGCCCTTCTCCCTGCCCGTCGCGCCACCACCGGCTACTCCGCCCAGCTCCTCGACGGTCGCGAGGTGGGCCTGGTGGTCATCCTCGTAGCGCTGACCGTACCAGCGTTGGGCAGCGCAACGACCCGGTCGCACACGTCACCGCTTTTCCTCAGTTCACTTTCTCCTTCCTCCTAGTCGCCGTCGGCGAATCCAACACCAGCTGTAGCAGAGATGCTTGGCGCTTCGAGGTGATCGGTGGTCTCCTCGGTTCCTTGTGACACTCTCTGTAACGACCCACCTTCTACTAACTAAGCTGTAAGGTCAATCGTCACATTATGCTGTGCTAAACTAATCCCTGACCACCATTAAATCTAGGTGCGGAAGCTGTACTAACTGAAATTTTGCTAAACTACTAACATTTCTTTGTTCTATACATGCTAAGGGGTGTAAACTAACTATTCATAACATGTTTTATCTTCCCCATGGTCAAGGAGCTGAACTTAAACATTTTCCTGCTGATATCAGACCTCCCAATCGATCCATTGATCGATTGGAATGTCGGATCGATCCAGTGATCGATCCAGCACGCTACTGTGCTCGGGGCAATATTCTGGATCGATCGGCTGATCGATCCAGACTGGTCAATCGATCCAGTGATCGATCCCCGAGCCTTCTGTTCGCGACAGAATTGGTTGGATCGATCGGCTGATCGATCCCGACGCCTACTGTTCGCGAGACGAGTTGCCCAGTCGCTCAATCGATCGATTGGAAACCCTCGAATCGATCAGCTGATCGATTCGAGTTTCTAATTTCCTGCCAAAGATCTGATTTCAGCACTGTCTCGTGCCAAATCACACATAATGACTCCAAAAATGACTAAGAACATCCTAACAATAATAACTAACATTCTAACATCATAAAAAATAGTGTTCTAAGCATAATAGAGTGCATGGTTAACTAATTCATAGCAATTAACATATTAAAGTGCAAAATGCTAAAACATTGAAAAGTTCTAATGTTTAAACCAAGCATGCTAAAGTTCCCTAAGATCTCTATTCCAAGTTCCTGCCCACACACATCTTCGTAGCATTGCCCTCCAGCGTCCGCTAGTCCATCTTTCCTTTACCTTTATCTGCAGTATAAGGAAAAGAAAGTATCTATAAGCTTTCGCTTAGTAAGAAACCATCTAACTCACTAAAACATGCATGCGATGCATTTATGCTTTTAAAAAAAAACATGCTATCAAACATATGTTAAACTTGTTAAAACATGGCATACTGAAATCACTGAACATGAACACCAAAGCATGGCATACAAAGCTAACCATAAACTATCATGTGTATCAATAAATAAGAACTGAGCTGAACATGAACTAAGCTAGACTGTAACTGAATTCAAACTCAACTAACATAACTGATCTTTGTGAGTTTTGAAAAGCTAATAATAATAGATTAAAATACATAATCATACTGCTAATGGGCTCGGCAACTGTACATGCTATGCGTGCATCCTTAACTAGACCCGGGGTTGCAAATCCTGAATTTAGTAAGGTGTACTAGGTTATCTACACCTAGGGACCAACTATGGGAGCCCAGCCCAAGGACATCTAGTCTTGTACAGTGCCCCTACTGAAAGTAAAATACTGAATCATTGCTAATTAATTTATCTTGCTTTTACTAGGTTATCTGAACCTAGAGGCGACTGTGGGTGCCCACCCATTGGACCGTAGTCCCATATATGCTGTAGCAAGACTAACTAAGCTGTTTTAAATGCTTCTATTGCATTTACTGAGCTATTAAAAATGCCTACTGTAGCATTTTACTGAGCTAAGCATCTTGTCGAACACTTAGTGTGCTCCAACTCTCCCCTCTATTAGGGAGACCACCTCTAGGCACCCGACAACGTCTAGAATCTCCAACTAAAAGGAGAAAACGTGTCTGGCCCATCTAGAGGTGCTCAACTAGATCTCTAAATCTGCGAGGAGGGTTAAATACACCCTATGCGTCGAAAAATCTACATATATCAAGTTTAAAAGCATTCTATCGTACGAAAAGCTACTTATACTGCAGGTGAGGGGTTTCTTACCTCCTGTTCAGATTTTCTTACGATTCTAATCGCTAGATTTCCGGAGGAGACGATCCTTTCGACGATCTTCTCGCGTCTATGCGTTCCTCTCGTGGAGGGGAGCGTCCTCGTGTTGAAGTCGTCGCCGGAAAGTGCCCTTGGTCGGAACCCTAGCCTTCCTTGTGGTTGGCGCCGAGAGAGGAAGAAAAGGGAGAGGTGCGGCGTGAGGTTAGGGTGAGGAGGAGGAGTTGCCGATTAAAAATTCTATCTCCCCACTTATTAATTCCTATTTCTATTAAGGAATTAATTTGCCTAACTGAAACTTAAATATAATTGTTTCCCCTTCCTTTCAGCACGGGCCTGCTGGGTTCACCTGGTTACTAAGGTTCACCATAAGTCATAAGACCCATAGGTCTCGGGTTCAATTCCCGCGTAAGCTATTTTCGTTTTCTATTTATTTTTGCTACCTCCGCTACTCTAAAAAATTCCATAAAAAAATATTCTAAAATTCCAGAAAAATCATAGAATATTTCTAAAATAATTTTGAGAATTTTCGGGCGTTACACTCTCGGCACCTAAAAGTAATTGAACCAAGTTCGGGATGCACTTGAGCTCAAGCTATAACATGCTTGTTTGTAATCTTCTGGAATTAGCTACAGTAGCATATGATTCATCTGAACCGCCAAGTGAGAGGTGTAAGTATCAGGCTGAGTGCTACTCTGATTGTGACTCACACATTGATATCATCCGGCCTACGTGCCGTGTGTCGGCCTGCGAGCCGTTATTATGTCTCGGCTTACATGCTGCCTTCTGGGTCCACGTCGCATTGGATTCCGTGTCGTCGTCCTCCGGTCTGGCTCCTCAGCTGACTTACATCCATCTACTCGCCAGGGCTGCGACGACTCGATCAGCGCCGCAACCAGCTCATCCATCTATCCGAGGGCGCCCCCCTGGGGTCAGGGTACGCCATCGCACCTTTCCTGCATTCATTTCACTATTCTGTCATTAGTGTTCGGCTACTTATACATTTGTGGGATCCGCCTCGAGGATCGGGGTGCCAGGGACCGGGGCAACCCGGTCACTGGATACAGGTACTGTCGACCCGGGGACATCTGACGACTTGGTCAGCACAGAAAACAGCTCATCAACCGGGCCATGGGGATGCGGTCAACCTTCCAGACACGTCACACCGGCAGGTTCGTCTTCTCAGCTTCCCGACAGGATCATTTACAAAATATGTTTTAGCACATACCGCATTGGACATAACCCAACACATCCAATTTCCTACTGGATTCCATCACCGGCCGACCCAATGGCCCCTACCTCAATTATTCGTTCCTCCCCAATGTCTAAGTCCAAGGACAAGGCTACTTCAGAGCCTTCATATCTGAGTAGTCGTAGGCACATTATAGGCATTATCAGATTACCAACCGATGACTGGCGCCATCCGGATGACGCCGAGCCGCACTCCTTAGAACATCAAATTAGGATACAAGGTCCCCTAGCGTAGATTTGGACAGATGATAGGGCTAGGGCAGCAAGTATTTCGCCCAGGGAGCTCATTGACAATTTTAGTCAGAAATCCACTGGGGTAAGCTTAACTAGAATTTCTTATTCATTTTCCCCGATCGGCCATAACTAAATTCTTTTATTTGCAGTTTTGGGTGGAAAGCTTGGTCATATGCCAAAGACTGGCTTTCCTCAAACATGAAAACAAGCAGCTGCAAGCCCCGCCCAGGGAGTCAGGCGCCTCGTAGGCCATGATCGACCGACTCACTGCTGAGGTGGCCCAATTAAAAAAAAATCTGGATACATCTGCCAAGTAGCTCCTAGGATCTGAGCAGGTGCTGACGGTTGAGAAAAATAAAAATCATGATCATGCCCTCCAGCTCGACCGGTTGACCAAGCAAGCTCATACCTTTGAGGTCAAACTCAACTATGCGAGCGCTAGGAAGCTCTGGGCCATTGATGTTTTAGATATTAAGAACAAAAAGGTTTGAGTCTTGGCAAAGAAACTTGAGGAGGTGGATGTAGCCCTAGATACGGAGCAAGTTAGCCAAATGGCTGATTAGATAGCCAGCGAGCTCCAAATCAAGGAGCACCAACAAATAATTGTTGGAAAGGGTGCGGAGCTGCAATCACTGAAGGCTGAGCTAGAAGGCGGCCAAGGTCCAACTCACCAAGTTCCAAGAAGATGAGCCTGCCCAGCTAGAAACCTTCAAAGTTGAGTATCTCTGTTCGGAGGGTTTCAATTATATGCTTATCGATCGGTCCTTCCGACTATTTGACTATGGCATTGATGGGGCCCTCCAGTAGCTAAAGGAGGGCGGCTACCTTTCCACCGATGTCTAGAATAAGATTATCCAGAGGGAGAAGATTGTAGATTTGCTCCCCGACGATGTAACTGTCGATCTACCGTAGTTTCTTTATAAATTTAGCAACAACTCTTTGTACCCGCTAAGTATTTTCTGTAAAAATTTGCTAAGTTGAGAGCAATCCATTCCCATGCTAATTTAAAGCTTGCTTCTAATATTTGCAACTTAACTTTTTCAGTCCACTTGAGCAGTATGGGGTGCGAGAGCCAGGCCTTCTCAAAACCTTGGCTGCACAACATCATATTTTAATATACCTGGCACGAGGGTTCTGCTCGCTTATAACTTGGTCAAACAGCGCGAGAGTCTTTGACATATAGCACGATGGCTCTTCTCGCTTATAACTCGTCTGAACGATGCAAAAGTTTGTAGGCGTGGGAGCTCAGATCACTTATAACTAGTTCGAATGGGTCGAGAGTCTTTGACACTTAGATGCGAGAGTTTTGCTCGCTTATAACTTGGCTAAATGGCTCAAGAGTCCAGAGGCATAAGAGCTTAGCTCACTTATAACTTGGTCGAACAACTCAAGAGTCTGGAGGCGTGAGAGCTTAGCTCACTTATAATTCGGCCGAACAGCACAAGAGTCTTTGACACTTAGATGTGAGGGCTTGACTCACTTATAACTTGGTCGAATAGCTCAAGAGTCTGGAGGTGTGAGAGTTTAGCTCACTTATAACTCGGCCTAACAGCACGAGAGTCTTTGACACTTAGATGCAAGGGCTTTGCTTGCTTATAAATTGGTTGAACGGCTCAAGAGTTTGAAGGCATGAGAGATTAGCTCACTTATAAGTCGATTAAACGGCGCGAGAGTCTTTATCACTTAGTGTGAGGGTTTTGCTCGCTTATAACTTGGCTGAACAGTTCAAGAGTCTGGAGGTGTGAGACCTTAGCTCACTTATAACTCGGTCGAATGGTGCAAGAGTCTTTAACACTTAGACGCAAGGACTTTGCTTGCTTATAACTTGGTCGAATGGCTCAAGAGTCTGGAGGCGTGAGAGTTTAGCTTACTTATAACTGGGTCAAACGACGTGAGAGTCTCTGACACTTAGACGTGAGAGCTTTACTCGCTTATAATTTGGTTGAATGACTCAAGAGTTTGGAGGTGTGAGAGCTTAGCTCACTTATAACTCAGCCGAATGGTGCAAGAGTCTTTGACACTTAGCGTGAGGGCTTTACTCACTTATAACTTGGTTGAATAGCTCAAAAATCTGGAGGCATGAGAGCTTATCTCACTTATAACTCGATCGAATGGCGCGAGAGTCTTTGACACTTAAATGCGAGAGCTTTGCTCACTTATAACTTGGACGAACGACTCAAAAGTCTGGAACAATTAATAACTTTTCATTCAAATCTTCCAACATTCATGAAACAAATATTTTTATAATTTACATGGATTCAATTACGAACTTACTACCCGACCTGATAGGGCTGTAACGCCCCGCCCCCTCCAGCTAAGGCGACGGGGGTTACTGTCCATACTTAACAACTTAATACCTTATTACAGCGGAAGTCTTACTTGTAAATTATTTTGAAACATAGAGTCCATATGTCATACTTAACATTATTTCAAGACATACAGAGTAAACATGATAAAATTTCATGGAGTTATAACGTAGTAATATAAACTAGGCATAATTCCTATTAAATAAGAGCAGGTCTTTTTCTTCTTTAGCCAGTCACTGCCACACACATCCTGCTAGCCCCTCCTGCTGCTCTCCTAGTTCATCCATCCCTTGCCCTTATCTGTGGTACAAGAAAGTAAGCTGTGAGCACTCATGGCTCAGTAAGTTCCTTTCCTACTCACAAAAACCGTATAGCATGTCAACAATCACAAAGCATACATCGTAGCATAAAGTATCATGGCATAACATACATGATCATCGTACATGTCATAAGCATAATCATAGATATCATGGCATAATCATGGCATAAACACAAGGTAGCATGGCATAGCATAACATGATCATCATAATTATCATGGCATATTCGTACGGTATATGCAGGGTGAACTCTTAAACATACATCATGAAAGTTATGCATCATGTCTTTTTAAAACGTATAGCATAGATACTTAAACATAATCTCAATCATAAGAGGGGATCCCGGCTTGTACCACGTACATAAATGCGCGCGTCCTAGTAGGTCCAAGGTAGTAAGTCTTGAACCCTACAAGGCATACATATACTAGGCCCGTTTCTTAGTCCATCGACCTAGGGGCACTTAGGAGCTCATCCCTAACGAGGCCCATTTCTTAATCCATCGACCCCGGGGCGCTTATGGAGCCCACCCTTGGTACAAGCCTTAAAAGTAAAATAGCATGTCATATCTACATAGTCCATATCACTCATGTCATAGTCATGTCATGAAGAGTGCTCTTGATCCCACTTATAGGGAAGCAACTCTTTTATGCATAGCTTAAAGCATGTATATTTGAGCACACAGCATATCATGATTTTGAGCACACAGCATATCATGAACACATGCATAATTAAGCATACAACCTATCATGAGTTTAAGCACACAACATATCATGAATTTGAGCACATAGCATATCATGAGTTTAGGCACATAGTATATCATGAATTTGAGCACACAGCATATCATGAAGTTAAGCACATAACATATTCTGAAATTTAGCACACAGCATATCATGAAAATAAGCCCATAGCATATCATGGAATTTAGCACACAGCATATCATGAAAGTAAGCACATAGCATATCATGAAATTTAGCACACAACATATCATGAACTTAAGTACATAGCATATCATGAAATTGGACTTAACATACATAAATAAACATCACAGCATGTCATACTCTTAACATATCATAAAGCATTGCATGTGAAGTTCATGGGAGAACCTAATTAGGTCTCTAACCCTAGTAACAAGGGGTGGCCGAAACATGTAGAGATAGCTTGGGTTATCAAGCAACAAAAAAAACATGTGAACCCTAAACATTTATCATTTCTTAGAACATAAGGAACATCTTAAGCATGTTAGGTATATGTTCCAAGCTTTCTAGGTTCCTTTTCATAACATGGCCGAAACCCATTAAGCCTTTATTTTGGGTTATAAACATCATACAAGCATGAAAAATCCTAACAATTGTCACATCATATTTCATAAGAAACAACTTGAGCATGTTTGATTTAGGTTCTAAGTTCTCTAAGCCCTTAACCCCAACATGGCCGAAACCTTAGCAACATGTTTCTAGGTTACAAGTAACATAAAAATGTTGAACTTCATACCAATATCCCAATACATATCATGAGAAGCACCATAAGTACTTTTAGTCTAAGTTTCAATCTTCTTAAGCTTTTTAACCTAATGTGGCCGAATCTTGTTAAGCATAGGAATTAGGTTTCTAGTGGCATAATAGCATGAAGACCATAAGAATTTTCCTAGCATTCATTTCAAGGAATATCATGGACCACTTAGTTTAGAATTTGAGCATCCTAGGCCAAAGAAACAAGTGTGGCCGAAAGTTATAGAACAAGATTCCAAGTTTCAAGCAACATAATAACATTAGTTTACTTCATATCTTTTCATCAAGAAGATCATAAGTATCTTAGGCTTGATTTAAACTTTCCTAGGGTTCAAGTCTCAACATGGCCGAATCATCATATGCATAAAAAAAAAAACATAGTTCAACTTAACCTAAGATCATGACATTTCATATTAGCTTCATATCTTGTCTTATGAAAATCATAGCATGCTAAATTTTTTAGGTTTAAAGCCCTTCTAGGCCCTCAACTCTATCATGGCCGAAAGTTCATGAAGATGGAATCAAGTTTAAATCGGCATACAAGTGGGAAAAACATTAACAACACCATCTACCATAAGGTACATATCATAAGGACAAGAGAGCATGCTTTGGTTTAGGTCTAGAGTTCTTCTAGTTCTTTTGTTCTTTCTTGGCCGAAAGTCTAAGCCCATAAACTTATGTTCTAACCAAACATTCTAGCATGAAAATATTAGTTTAACCCCCTTACCATCAGATACATATCATAGGAAATATCATGAACATACCTAGTTGGTTTTCAAGTTCTTAAAACCTTTCTTTTTTTTTTTTGTTTTGTTTTTTGTTTGGCCGAAACCCTCATGAAACAAACATAGGTTTTTCTAGCAATATATTTACATGACAATCATATAGCTATTGTACCACAGGTGAGGGGAACTTACATCCTTTCGCTTGTGGTTTTTCTTAAGGAGAAGAATATCCTAGGAGCTAAGAAATGAAGGAGCTTCTTCTTCTTGTGTCTCCTTTGGTTTCCTTTGCTTGGACGGGCTAGAACTTGAAGATTCCTTCTTGAAATTTAGTTTTCTTGGAGAAGAACTTGACTTAGTGTTCGGATCAAGGAGAGGGAAGACCTCTTAGTCTCGGTGAAGAAGAGAAAAGGAGGAAGGAGGAGGAAGAAGGAGAAAATGAGAGATTTACTTTCTCATTTTTTCTATTTATTCACCATGAGGGGAATTTATGCCTTCATTTATTCCCTTTCTTAACTCTCCCATGTCTCTTCCCTTGGTTCTCACGAGAATGAGAAGAGGGAGAAGTGAGGAAGGCAACTTGCCTTCTTCTTGTTCCTTCTCTTAACCAAGAGGAAGGAGAGGTAAGCAAATTTGGTTTTCTCTTGCTTCTTGCTTTATTTTCTTTTTCTCTCCTTTAACTAACATTTTTATCTCTTCCTATCCATATGTTACTCTCTATCCTAGTGGTGATCATGCCATAAATCTTTCTCCATTGTTTGTGGGAGGTTCAAGGTTCAATCCTTGACCTTCTCCTCTTATCATATTATTATATATCTTTATTTTCTTTTCTTTTATTTCTAAGTTCTAGTGGAAATAATTACTCATGTACTTATAAAGAAATTCGTGGGTGTTACAGTACCCCATACCTCATAGAAAGTTCGTCCTCGAACTTAGAATAACGATGTCAAGTGGTGTCGGACTTCCTACTGAGTGCATCGGCTACCTTGTTTGCTTTTCCCGGATGATAAAAGATTTCACAATCATAGTCCTTAACTAGCTCGAGCCATCTGCGTTGTCTCATATTTAGGTCTTTCTGCGTGAAGAAATACTTTAGGCTCTGATGGTCCGTATAAATTTTGCACTAGGTTCCATATAGATAATGCCTCCATGTTTTTAGTATGAAGGCCACCGCTGCTAGTTCTAAATCATGAACGGGATAATTCCTTTCATGCACTTTGAGTTGTCTAGAGGCATAGGCGATGACTTTGCCCTCTTGCATGAGTACATCTCTAAGCCCTAGTAAGGAAGCATCGCTATACATATCAAAGCCTTTGCTACTTTCCGGAAGAGTGAGGATCGGAGCACTGGTCAGTCTCCATTTCAATTCCGTAAAACTCTTCTCACAGTCATCCGTCCATTCGTACTTTTTATTTTTCTTGGTAAGACCCGTCATAAGGGCTGCAATTTTTGAAAAATCTTCTACAAACTTCCTGTAGTAGCCTGCTAATCCCAGAAAACTTCTGATTTCGCTGGCATTCTTTGGTCTGTTCCAGTTACTTACGGCTTCGATCTTGCTTGGGTCTACCATGACTCCATCTTTGGAGATGACATGACCCAGAAATACTACTCGATCTAGCCAGAACTCGCACTTGGAGAATTTTGCATACAGTTATTTTTCTCGGAGAATCTGTAGTACAATATTCAGATGTTCAGCATGTTCCTCCTAGGTTCTTGAGTAGATGAGGATATCGTCAATGAAGACTATCACACATTTATCAAGATATGCTGCAAATACCCGATTCATCAAATCCATGAATACAGCAGGGGCATTTGTTACTCCGAAGGGCATAACCACGAACTCATAGTGTCCGTATCTTGTTCGGAAGGCCGTCTTGGATATATCATCTTGTTTCACTTTCACTTGATGATAGCTGGACCTTAGGTCAATCTTCGAGAAAATAGTTGCTCCCTTCAATTGGTCGAACAAATCGTCGATCCGTGGAAGAGGGTATCTGTTCTTGATTGTTGCATTGTTCAGCGCTCGATAGTCTATACACATTCGCATAGACCCCTCCTTCTTTTTCACAAACAGTACCGGAGCTCCCCATGGAGAATGACTAGGGCGGATAAGTCCTTTGTCGAGTAACTCCTATAGCTGTCCTTGTAGTTCCTTTAACTCGGTTGGCGCCATCCGGTAAGGTGCCTTAGAGATTGGCTTAGTACCCGGAACTAGTTCAATCGTAAATTCTATTTCTCTATCGGGTGCTAATCCTGGTAGTTCCTCTAGAAATACCTCCGGATAGTTGCATACTACTCTGACCACTTCTAGCTTCTGGTTCCCGGTTTGTCTTGCATCAACCACGTGCGCTAGAAATCCAGCACATCCTTCGTCTAACATTCTTTGCGCCTTTACAGCTGATAAGAATCCTTCAGTTTCCTTCCCAGATTCCCCAAATAATTCAAACATTGGTTCGGCTTCAGGACGGAAGACTACTTTCTTCTTACGGCACTCGATTGAGGTACCGTACTTGCTCAGGAAGTCCATGCCTAATATAATGTCATAGTCCCGCATATCGAGTACTATCAGGTTGCTGTAAAGTTCCCTGTCCGCGATCCGGATAGGTACGGCCCGCAGAATATGATCTGATGGAAAAACCTCCCCGGATGGTAGGGTTGTTAAGAACGTGATATCCAGGGTCTAGGGTGGTATGTCTAATCTCTTGGTAAACGATGCCGAGACGAACGAGTGTGTCACCCCCGTATCAAACAATACTAAAGCATACTGACTGAAAATAGGTAGCTGACCTGTAACGACAGTAGAGGCGTTTGCCACATCTTCCTTAGTGAGCGATGAAACCCTGGCATTCATTGTAGTTGGCAGGGCTTCCAATCTCCCTTGGCTAATCGGTGTCCCTTCAATGGTAGCTTGCATCTGATGTAGTTGTGAGGGAACACTCCTGTTCTGGTTATTCTGCTGGGGTGGTGCAGTCTCTAGCCAGATGTCCTTCCCCTCCGCAATTATAGCACCTCCTTGAACCCTTGCGACATACTCCGGAATACAGCTTTCCGCAAATAGTGCACTGGGGGTATCTCGGTTGCTGATTCGTTGGGCCACCTTTAGCATTGTCTCATTGCTTCCTTTTTCCGGTAGAGGCCCCCTTCCAGTTTGTTTTGCTGCCTGAGGGTCTCTGTCCGTCTGTTCAGGACTGACTCTTATTCTCGTTCATTGCTTTTTGATAGTGTTCCGTGATCAAGGCACTGCTGACTAGTTCCTCTGTAGTCTGTGGTCTATTAACTCCGCCGGCCACGTTCAGTGCTATCTCAGGTCGAAGCATTTTCAGCATCAGTCTGACCCTTTCCCTTTCTGTGCGAACCAACTCCGGACATAGGCGTGCCAATCGGTTGAAGTGTTTCACTGCCTCGTTCACTGATAGGTCACCTTGTCGAAACTCGGTGAATTCGTCATAGTGTCGGTTCGTCACTTGCATATGGAAGAACTCCTCAAGGAACTCTGTCTCGAAGTCCGTCCATGTCACGCCCCAGGTAGTCCCTGTCCGAAGAAATTTCGGCAGCATCTCCCCTGTACGGCGGACAATATGAATCTCAGTATACATATATCTATATCTCGGCCACACTCGGCCGGAACTATACACACAAATAGTAAACAATCCACGCAGTTATATTCAACATTTCTACACAGATATAATATGAACAATCTACGCAGTTATATAAAGAAAAGATGATATAGAAATCAATGAAGATATACGTACACATCCTACTCCACTACAACGAAGAAACGAAATCCACGAAGTAATGAAATATTCGCAGCGGAAAACAAAATAACAAACCCGAATGTTCGATATAAAGTCCACAATACAAACCCACATCACAAGTATACGTATAAAAGTGAATACAGAAAACGATATCTAGAAATCCTCGCGACATGGGGCTAGCGACTGGAATATCTCCCGACGGCCTCAACCTGAAAAAAATAGTAACAACGGGGTGAGTTCAAAGAACTCAGCAGGTAATCCAATAGATATGTACAGCAACATATAATCACCAGTAACATCCTATGGTACAGTACACTAAACCATAGAGCCTACAGTACAGTCTCCTAACAGTACAACCTACGATACAGTCTCCTAACAGTATAACAGATATGCATAGCTGAAATAAACTGTAATAACCAGCAATAAGTATAAAGTACAGTCTATAGCAAGAATAATAAGAAAATGCATAACTGAAATAAACTGTACTCACCTGCGAGGCTTGGGCAACTGACTGTCAACATACAGAGATAAAAATAGTCAGAGCAAAAGCATGTATCCTGTATGCATGTCAATCATATGCAATCACCAAAATGCATCAATCATAACGAATGCAATCCGTGCATATGATGCAATATGACATGGTCACCCCTACTGCCATGCTCAGCCGTCTCACACGCGACGGCGAGACCGAGTGGGTAGGGCTATGACAACCGTGCACCCTGCCGTCACTACCCCTGATGAGTGACCGAGTGGATGGGATGCTGTCGGAGTACACCTATCCTCCTGCCTCAAACATAGTGAGGGAGCGCAATGCTCTCATCTCCCGGTACACAATGACGGGGAGGGATCCCGGCTGCAACCCCGCTGTATCGTGCTACCCATGAGCACCCCGGCGGTGCACCACCGAGCAACCTGCCATACACACCCTGAGTGCTGTGCCACTACCCATGCAGTGGTCACGCTGTGTGCAGGCCCTCATGTAGCCGGCCGACGAGCTCAACAATAATGGAGTCGTCAATCGTCCAGCATGCAATCATGCAATATGGTGCGTGTGGCTACAGTATGTCATACCTGAATATATCCTCCTCCATATGCGTAGGTGCCAAAAAAAAGTAAACACATATATAACAGAAATATAAGCAACATAAATCCAACAACATATAACAAGTACCTACAACAACTAATCCAGTGGAGATAAGCATCATAAATATCCATCTCTATGAACATATATACACATTGCAAAAGATAAAAGCATCCAGTTCTAAAGTAAAGCAACTAACAGAAGAAGCATGTGATAGGTATCAACTAAGCTAAGACCAGGGAAGAAATAAATCTACCATCTACCACTAGTAATTATATATAAACTATACATATCATAAGACAGTATCAAAGATAAGTCAAAGGGTACCCGCCTGCAGATATCGAATAAACTATAACCGGGGAAGTGATAAATCTACCAATCACTAGTAAGTATATATAAACTGCACATATCATAAGACACTATCAAGAGATAAGTCAAAGGGTACCCGCATCAAATAGAAGGTACAGTATCACGCCAAATCCAACGTCGAGACGTCTGTCTCGAATCAGAGTCCTGTGTCAAACAATATATATATTTTATTTAGCTAAATTCAAATGAATAGCTAAATAAAAATCCCTAAAAATAAATTAGGGCAAAACCCTAATCAACACAATCACAACCTACCTAATTAATCTAACGGTCAATTAGGGTTAGTTACCTAATCCCTAATCACCAATTAGATTAGAAATCCAATCTTAGATTAAATCCAATAGTTGACTAGGGTTAATTGTCTTAACCCTAATCATTCCATTAATTTAATCTAAACAATTAAATCTAATCACAATCAACATAACCCTAATTCCAATCTACACATCATGTATCAACAAATCTACACCTTACCTCAATCCCAGCTATTGTTGATGTTGGAACTAGGAGGTTGCTGGTTAGTGTGCTGCCGGAACCAAGAAAGGATCAAAGAACACCACAGCACATAACAAAACTTCACAGCCACGCTTGTGGATCCACAACACTCAATTCATCTCACAACCCTCATCAATTGATCCACAACCGAGGATCATCACTGCTGGAACCCAAGATCACCTTTGATCACCTCCAGAACACAGCTTCCCTACTGGATTTCTTCCCTACCATTCGGATCAATGTGAGATCAAGATTGGAATCAATCGCATTACAACAGTTACAACAGGAATCCAGCAGGAATTCATTGATCAGATCAATATTGAAATCCAAGAATCAAACAACAGCTTATCTAACAACTAAATCTTACCTCACTGATCCCTAATGTCTCCAAATCCGTAACCTAATCCAGCCGCGAAGAACATGAGACTCAAGAACAGAGAAGGATCGGCATCAAAGGGAAAGAAAGAAATGGGCGACTGTGCTAGGGCACGAGTTGGAGGAATAGAAGAAGAAGGTTCGGTTTCTTACCACCGAAGCCCTAAATGCCTCCTCCACACCGGCGATCGAGTTGATCGGGCTCGATTCAATAGCGTCGGCTCATCCCCGTGAGAGAACCAGTGGTGAGGAGAAGAGATCAGAGCTAGAAGGAGAAGGGCCTCGGCTGGATCTAGGCTTACTAGGCGTCGATGCCGGCAGAGGAAGATCGCCGGAGGTCGAAGCTCCGTTCCTATCGGCGCCGATTCGTCCGCGAGCGAGAGGCAGCGTGAGCAGAGGGGATTGGGGAAGGAGAGGAAGAAGTTGGGATCGGCGATAGGTTTAGGGAAAGAATAAGAAAAAGAAAAGTATTTATATTTAAAATTTTTCCTCACTTAAACGGGTATTCCAACTAGGCTTTATCCGTACCCGAAATTAATACCCTCAAAACCCGTCGTACGAGCTCCGAAAAATTCCCAGAAAATTTCTAAAAATTCCGGAAAAATTTTATAAGGCTATTTCTGAAATAAGCCTATTTATTAAAATTTTTCGAGATCTCACAGTCCAGGTCATCAGATTAATTTGTCTCTTTGCCTTTACTCTTTCCCACCACATCCTTGCGTCTCCAGAAAAACAGAACGATACACATTTGATCTTTTCCGACACGGGCCAGTCCAGCAATTCTACTATGCTTTCCACTGTCTTGAACCAGACCTGGGCGTCCCATGGTTCGCAAGTACCTGAGAAGTTCTCCGGCTTCAGCCGTAGCCACTGTATCAAGTAGGTCTCCTGTCGGACCACCGGAATAGGGGCTATCGGTGGTACTGGTGCGACTACTGGAATAACTGGCACTGCGTTCTGATTCACTGGCGGGGTGGCAGGATTTCCTTGCTGACCCATTAATGTCGTGATCAATTGTTGTTGCTCCGCGATCTGACGCTGGAGGTCGGTAACTACCTGTGTCAGATCCGGTGGAGTCGTTGTCTCGTCGGCTCGAGTAGTGTGTCTCCTAGCCATGCTTATCTTCATTTAAACGACAATAAATTATTGTTATTTCTATCCAATTTAACATAAGGTCGTTATCATTCTTACTCTGTCAGCATGCATTCTTATCCTAAACTTGTGACTTATCATAATCAAACAGGATAAGTAAACATGCATAATATTAAAGCATCATAACAAAAGAATTTAACTTAAACATATAAATTCTTACTTGGAGCGGCAGGAGGAAGGCTTGACATGTGTGTAGTGAGAGGCTAACCTGGCTCTGATATCAAACTGTAATGCCCCGCCCCTCCTGCTAAGGCGACGGGGGTTACTGTCCATACTTAACAACTTAATACCTTATTACAGCGGAAGTCTTACTTGTAAATTATTTTGAAACATAGAGTCCATATGTCATACTTAACATTATTTCAAGACATACAGAGTAAACATGATAAAATGTCATGGAGTTATAACGTAGTAATATAAACGAGGTATAATTCCTATTAAATAAGAGCAGGTCTTTTTTCTTCTTTATCCAGTCACTGCCACACACATCCTGCTAGCCCCTCCTGCTGCTCTCCTAGTTCATCCATCCCTTGCCCTTATCTGTGGTACAAGAAAGTAAGCTGTGAGCACTCATGGCTCAGTAAGTTTCTTTCCTACTCACAAAAACCGTATAGCATGTCAACAATCACAAAGCATACATCTTAGCATAAAGTATCATGGCATAACATACATGATCATCGTACATGTCATAAGCATCATCATAGATATCATGGCATAATCATGGCATAAACACAAGGTAGCATGGCATATCATAACATGATCATCATAATTATCATGACATATTCCTACGGTATATACAGGGTGAACTCTTAAACATACATCATGAAAGTTATGCATCATGTCTTTTTAAAATGTATAGCATAGATACTTAAACATAATCTCAATCATAAGAGGGGATCCCGGCTTGTACCACGTACATAAATGCGCGCGTCCTAGTAGGTCCAAGGTAGCAAGTCTTGAACCCTACAAGGCATACATATACTAGGCACGTTTCTTAGTCCATCGACCTAGGGGCACTTAGGAGCTCATCCCTAACGAGGCCCATTTCTTAATCCATCGACCCCGGGGCGCTTATGGAGCCCACCCTTGGTACAAGCCTTAAAAGTAAAATAGCATGTCATATCTACATAGTCCATATCATTCATGTCATAGTCATGTCATGAAGAGTGCTCTTGATCCCACTTATAGGGAAGCAACTCTTTTAGGCATAGCTTAAAGCATGTATATTTGAGCACACAACATATCATGATTTTGAGCACACAGCATATCATGAACACATGCATAATTAAGCATACAACATATCATGAGTTTAAGCACACAGCATATCATGAATTTGAGCACATAGCATATCATGAGTTTAGGCACATAGTATATCATGAATTTGAGCACATAGAATATCATGAAGTTAAGCACATAACATATTCTGAAATTTAGCACACAGCATATCATGAAAATAAGCCCATAGCATATCATGGAATTTAGCACACAGCATATCATGAAAGTAAGCACATAGCATATCATGAAATTTAGCACACAACATATCATGAACTTAAGTACATAGCATATCATGAAATTGGACTTAACATACATAAATAAACATCACAGCATGTCATACTCTTAACATATCATAAAGCATTGCATGTGAAGTTCATGGGAGAACATAATTAGGTCTCTAACCCTAGTAACAAGGGGTGGCCGAAACATGTAGAGATAGCTTGGGTTATCAAGCAACAAAAAAAACATGTGAACCCTAAACATTTATCATTTCTTAGAACATAAGGAACATCTTAAGCATGTTAGGTATAGGTTCCAAGCATTCTAGGTTCCTTTTCATAACATGGCCAAAACCCATTAAGCCTTTATTTTGGGTTATAAACGTCATACAAGCATGAAAAACCCTAACAATTGTCACATCATATTTCATAAGAAACAACTTGAGCATGTTTGATTTAGGTTCTAAGTTCTCTAAGCCTTTAACCCCAACATGGCCGAAACCCTAGCAACATGTTTCTAGGTTACAAGTAACATAAAAATGTTGAACTTCATACCAATATCCCAATACATATCATGAGAAGCACCATAAGTACTTTTAGTCTAAGTTTCAATCTTCTTAAGCTTTTTAACCTAATGTGGCCGAATCTTGTTAAGCATAGGAATTAGGTTTCTAGTGGCATAATAGCATGAAGACCATAAGAATTTTCCTAGCATTCATTTCAAGGAATATCATGGACCACTTAGTTTAGAATTTGAGCATCCTAGGTCAAAGAAACAAGTGTGGCCGAAAGTTATAGAACAAGATTTCAAGTTTCAAGCAACATAAGAACATTAGTTTACTTCATATCTTTTCATCAAGAAGATCATAAGTATCTTAGGCTTGATTTAAACTTTCCTAGGGTTCAAGTCTCAACATGGCCGAATCATCATATGCATAAAAAAAAACATAGTTCAACTTAACCTAAGATCATGACATTTCATATTAGTTTCATATCTTGTCTTATGAAAATCATAGCATGCTAAATTTTTTAGGTTTAAAGCCCTTCTAGGCCCTCAACTCTATCATGGCCGAAATTTCATGAAGATGGAATCAAGTTTAAATCGACATACAAGTGGGAAAAACATTAACAACACCATCTACCATAAGGTACATATCATAAGGACAAGAGAGCATGCTTTGGTTTAGGTCTAGAGTTCTTCTAGTTCTTTTGTTCTTTCTTGGCCGAAAATCTAAGCCCATAAACTTATGTTCTAACCAAACATTCTAGCATGAAAATATTAGTTTAACCCCCTTACCATCAGATACATATCATAGGAAACATCATGAACATACCTAGTTGGTTTTCAAGTTCTTAAAACCTTTCTTTTTTTTTTGTTTTGTTTTTTGTTTGGCCGAAACCCTCATGAAACAAACATAGGTTTTTCTAGCAATATATTTACATGACAATCATATAGCTATTGTACCACAGATGAGGGGAACTTACATCCTTTCGCTTGTTATTTTTCTTAAGGAGAAGAATATCCTAGGAGCTAAGAAATGAAGGAGCTTCTTCTTCTTGTGTCTCCTTTGGTTTCCTTTGCTTGGAAGGGCTAGAACTTGAAGATTCCTTCTCGAAATTTAGTTTTCTTGGAGAAGAACTTGACTTAGTGTTCGGATCAAGGAGAGGGAAGACCTCTTAGTCTCGGTGAAGAAGAGAAAAGGAGGAAGGAGGAGGAAGAAGGAGAAAATGAGAGATTTACTTTCTCATTTTTTCTATTTATTCACCATGAGGGGAATTTATGCCTTCATTTATTCCCTTTCTTAACTCTCTCATGTCTCTTCCCTTGGTTCTCACGAGAATGAGAAGAGGGAGAAGTGAGGAAGGCAACTTGCCTTCTTCTTGTTCCTTCTCTTAACCAAGAGGAAGGAGAGGTAAGCAAATTTAGTTTTCTCTTGCTTCTTGCTTTATTTTCTTTTTCTCTCCTTTAACTAACATATTTATCTCTTCCTATCCATATGTTACTCTCTATCCTAGTGGTGATCATGCCATAAATCTTTCTCCATTGTTTGTGGGAGGTTCAAGGTTCAATCCTTGACCTTCTCCTCTTATCATATTATTATATATCTTTATTTTCTTTTCTTTTATTTCTAAGTTCTGATGGAAATAATTACTCATGTACTTATAAAGAAATTCGTGGGTGTTACAAGGGCTGTGGATGATTCGCGCTCTAAGGCCATTCTAGATTCCTCCCATTTCAATCTTGTAAATTATAGAATCCCGAGTTAAGCTTTTGGATCACTTTATACGGTCCACTCCATAGAGCCTCCAGCTTGGTAACGTCACTGACCATCTTAACTCTCATCACTCGCTGATTGTAGTTATGCTTCATCCTTTGCCGATACGTCATTAGTCGAACGACTGCTTTATCTTTGATTTCATCTATCAAATCTAATTCCATAAGACACCACTCGGGATTATCTTCGTCATACAGCTGTTGACAATCGGACTCGATGCCTATCTCAACTGGCACCACCGCTTCTTCTCTATACACTAAGTGGAATGGAGTTATGTCAGTGGCTCCTTGAGAAGTGGTGCGATACACCCACAATACACTTGGAAGTTCGTCGACCCATCTTCCCTCGAGATGGTCAAGTCGAGTTATGAGTCCTCTGAGAATTTCTCTGTTAGTGATTTCCGCCTGGCCGTTGCTCTAGGGATAGGCCACCAAAGTGAAGGCCTGTAAAATACCATAGCCGACACACCACTCTCTAAGTCTCTGTCCTTGAAATTGTCTTCCATTATCAGAGACGAGTTTGTGAGGGGCGCCGAACCAGCACACAATATTTTGCCACAAAAATGTGATAACCATTTGCTTGATTATCTTGACAAGCGGCTTTGCCTCCACCCATTTGAAGAAGTAGTCTATAGCATCGAGAAGAAACTTCCTCTGACCGGTCGCCAGTGGGAAAGGAACAGATAAGAAGGCGATATGTTCTGATATTTCTGACAGGATAAGCAGGTTGTCACCATCTAAGTGGCATTGGCTTGTAAGGTAGGCCAGAAATAGCCTGCCAATAGGATTTTCTGAGCCAATATCCGACCACCCAGATAACTTCCACAAGAGTCTTGGTAAACTTCTTGCAGAATGTATTGAATATCTTCTGATCCGATGAACTTGAGCAATGACTTCGAGAAAACTCTTTTATATAGGTGGTATCTTATTAATGTGAACCACCCGCTATCTTTTTTATTAACTGAGTCTGCTCCCAGTCATCTGGCATGCTGCCCGATCGAAGGAACTCAATCAAGGTGTCCTCCAATTGCTTAAGGCTCCCATTCTAGTGGTTCTCTCAATGTGAGCTACCAACATCACGTGTTCAATCGGCTTATCCAGCACCATAAGGCCTAAAGAGCTCGCTAACTTGGCCAGATCATCCGCATACTGATTGTCCGCTAAGAGAATCTTTTGTATGGTCACTTCTTGGAATCCTGCTTTTAAATTTTCGAACACCTCAACATATAATTTTAGTCTGGCATTATTTATCTTGAAAGTACCTGAAAGCTACTGAGTTGCTAGTTGAGAATCTGAGTGGATAAGTGTTGGTTGCTACTCGGAAAACCTAGAGGTTCCACTGTACAAAAATTTTGTACAAAGGTCTGAACCTTTTCCTAGCTACCATGTGTTCTTTTAAATTAAATTTTTGATCGCCTGCGGAACTTAACACGTTTGATCCAAAACTTAATCTATTTGTTCTTTTAGGTTTTGACTTGGATCTCCTGCGGAACTTAACACGTTCGACCCAAGTCTCCTTAAGTTATTAATTCCATTAAATATTAATTTCCATAAAAGGTTCCCAGTACTGACATGGCGAGGCACATGGCCTTCTTGGATATGGGAGCAACCACCACCGACTAGACAAAACCTTTAATAGAAAGTTAATATTTAATTTCCTAAAATAACTTTAGGTTAACCAAAGAGAACAATCAAATCACAAGGAAAAGAAAGAAAACAAAAGAACACAACATCGAAAAATATATTCGAAATACTAGAACGTAAGCCTCTTGTATTTGGTATTATTTCCATAAATAACTAGCATGATGCGGAAATAAAAATTACTAGTTATACCTTGTAGAAAAACCTCTTGATCTTCTACCGTATTCCTCTTCTAACCTCGGACGTTGTGTGGGCAACGATCTACCGAGATGAGAAACCACCAACCACCTTCTTCTCCTCCAAGCAAGGTTCGGCCACAAAGGAAGAACTTCACCAAAGAAGAAAACCAAAATACTAACCAAGCTCCAAGAGATGCTAGCTTTCTCTCCTTCTTCTTCTTCTTCTTCTCCAAGTAGTATCCGGCCACCACAAGAGCTCCAAGGAAGGGAGAGAGGTTCGGCCACCACAAGAGGAAGAGAGGGAGAGGATGGCCGGCCACACCAAGGAACAAAAGAGGGAGAGAAAATAATAGAGGTTGTGTCTCATGAAGGCACCCTCACCCCTTCTTTTATATTCCTTGGCCTAGGCAAATTAGGAAATTTAATTATAATAAAATTTCCTCAATTTCCTTGACATGATTTAATTTAGAAAAATAAAATAAATTTTCCAAATCAATCTTCAATGGCCGGCCACATCATTGGAGAACAAATTGGACAAGTTTTAATCAACAATTAAAACTTCCTAATTTGTTTCCGGAAATTTTAAAAAATAAAATTTCTCTTTAAAATCTCTTCATGGTTGATAAAAGGAAATTTCTATAATTTTAATTTTATCAACATGTGAATAATTTTTAAAGAAAAAATAAAACATCTCTCCAATCTACAAATAAGGAAAGAGATCTAATCTCTTTCTTTAATCTTTTGTAGATCTTTTACAAGAGAGATATTTTAATTTTAATTCTCTTTAAATTATATCTTCCACATAATAATAAAAATTAAAATTAAATTTCTTTTTTAATTTAATTTGGCCGGCCCTACTAGCTTGGGTTCAAGCTAGGGCCGGCCACCCAATATTATACCTAGGCCGGCCCTAGCTTGGCCGGCCCCTTATTGGTGGGTATAGAAGGTGGGTATAGGTGGGTATAGAACTCTACAAATAAGAGGCTACGATAGGGACCGAGAGGAGAAATTGGTTTTGGTCTCCCGATAAAATTAAGCATCCCGTGTTCGCCCCGAACACACAACTTAATTTTATCAATGATAATTCATTCCACTAGAGAACTATCATTGAACTACCGCACCAATCCCAAATTACATTTTTGGGCTCCTTCTTATTATGAGTGTGTTAGTCTCCCTGTGTTTAAGATATCGAATGTCCACTAATTAAGTGAGTTACTGACAACTCATTTAATTAATATCTAAGTCCAAGAGTAGTACCACTCAACCTTATCGTCATGTCGGACTAAGTCCACCTGCAGGGTTTAACATGACAATCCTTATGAGCTCCTCTTGAGGACATTATCAACCTAGTATCTCTAGGACATAGTTTCCTTCTATAATCAACAACACACACTATAAGTGATATCATTTCCCAATTTATCGGGCTTGTTGATTTATCGAACTAAATCTCACCCATTGATAAATTAAAGAAATTAATATCAAATATATGTGCTTGTTATTATATTAGGATTAAGAGCACACACTTCCATAATAACCGAGGTCTTTGTTTCTTTATAAAATCAGTATAAAAGAAACGACCTCAAATGGTCCTACTCAATACACTCTGAGTGTACTAGTGTAATTATACAGTCAAGATAAACTGACACCTAATTACACTACGACCTTTTAATGGTTTGTTCCTTTCCATTTTGGTCGTGAGCTACTGTTTATAATTTATAAGGTACTGATAATATCATCTTCTGTATGTGACACCACATACTATATTATCTACAATATAAATTAATTGAACAACTACAACTAAATGTAGAAAATTTGACCAAATGTGATTCTTTATTCATAATGAATGTTTACAAAGCTTAGGCTTTCAGTATACACTCCAACAATCTCCCACTTATACTAATGACTAAGCTGCCATATCTTCTACCATACATCTGATTCCCATTCCCTCCACATGCCGATCGAAAGCTTTCGCCGGAAGGGCCTTAGTGAAAGGATCTGCCAGGTTATCCGCTGATGCAATCTTGGCGATGACAACTTCTCCTCGCTTCACAATATCTCATATCAGGTGGTACTTGCGCTCTATATGTTTACTTGCCTTATGAGCTCATGGTTCCTTCGAGTTTGCAACTGCACCACTATTATCACAATAAATTGTGATGAATTTGGGCAAACCAGGAATCACATCTAAGTCCATTAGAAAGTTCCTGAGCCATCGCTTCTAGCGCCTCGGAGGTCGCTACATATTCGACTTCCATGGTTGAGTTTGAAACGATTTCGCTTAACACTCCTCCATGAAATGGCTCCACCTCCTAAAGTAAACACATAGCCCGATGTAGACTTACTATTATCCCGATTGGAAATCGAAATCCGTGTAACCCACAGGGAGCGGATCGTCTGCTTGGTAAACTAGTATATAATCTCTAGTCCTTCTCGTGTACTTTAATATATGCTTTCTGCAAATGTCCTTGTCGAGGTTACTCGATATCTGCACGACCATGCCCACGAAATGATATCGTGTCTCATACATAGATTGCATACATTAGGCTTCCTACAGCCGAAGCATAAGGAACTGCTTTCATGTCCTCTATCTCTTTCGATGTCTTTGGAGACATCTCTTTAGATAGAGTTACTCCATGTCTAAAAGGTAAGAAACCTTTCTTGGAATCCTGCATGCTAAAACGAGCAAGGATTGTATCTATATATGAAGCTTGGGATAGACACAACATTCTTTTCTTACGATCCCTTATAACTTTGATCCCAAGAATGTGTGCACAATCTCCTAAGTCCTTCATATCAAATTGTTTGGACAACCATACCCTTACGTCTGATAATACTGTTGCCAATTAACAAAATATCATCTACGTATAGTACAAGAAATACCACCACATTTTCGTTACACTTCTTATATACACAAGACTCATCCGGACTTTGAATAAATCCATATGACTGGATTACTTCATTAAACTGGATGTTCCAAGATCTTGAAGCTTGCTTTAATCCATAAATGGACCGATTGAGCTTGCACACTAGATGCTCTTTTCCTTTTTCAATAAATCCTTCTGGTTGCTTCATATGGATGTTCTCTTCAAGACTTCCATTAAGGAAAGTCTTGACATCCATTTGCCAAATCTCATAATCCATATGAGCGAATGGATAAGAGTATCCGGATAGACTTAAGCATGGCTACCGTGAAAAGGTCTCCTCATAATCGATTCCCTCTTTTGAGTGTACCCTTTGCAACAAGCCTAGCTTTGAAGGTTTCTACCTTCCGTCATCCCTCTTTTCCTTTTGTAGATCCACTTGCATCCAACGGCTTTTACACCATCGTGGTTCTACAAGCTCCCAAACCTTATTAGAGTACATGGACTCTATTTCGAATTCATTGCCTTTTGCCAAGATGCATCTATATCTTGGAGTGCTTCATAATCCTAGGATCAGGTTCATGTTTACCCGGATCAAGTCCAAGACTCTCCCAAAACATGAATCTTTCAGTCCCACAACCCTCCCACTACGACGAGGCACTGCGTGGTTGTGTATCATGTGTGACACGTGTTGCAGCTCTTGTGGTACTTCATCTTGTCCTGTCTGAAGTAGACATGTCCTCTCTAATTTTCTTAAGAACAACTTTACTCATGGGCTTGTGATCCATTATATAGTCCTCTTCTAAAAATCGGGCATTCGTGCTAACAATGACCTTCTGATCTTTAGGACTATAAAACAAACCACCTTTCGTTCCTTTGGGATAACCTATAAACAGGCAAACTTCTGTACGAGATTATAATTTATCAGTATCTCCCTTCAGCACATGTGCTGGATTACCCCATACCCGAATATGACTCAGACTAGGCTTACGCCTATTCCATAATTCTGTGGGAGTAGAGGGTACTGATTTAGAATGTACCAAGTTCATTTTCGTTTCTAGAACATGTCCCCAAAACGAATTTGGTAATTCCTAATAACTCATCATCGATCTAACCATCTCCATAAGAGTCCTATTCCTTCGCTCGACCACACCATTCTGCTGGGGTGTTCCAGGTGCGCACAATTGGGATTGAATCCCGACCTCGATAAGTAATTCCTAAACTCTCCTAAGAGATATTCGCCACCACGATCGGATCGTAGTGTCTTGATACTTTTACCTAACGTTTCTCCACATCGCCTTGTATTCTTTGAACTTGTCAAAGCACTCGGACTTGCGGCGCATTAGGTAAATGTATCCATATCTTGAATAATCGTCTATGAAAGAGACAAAATATTCAAAACCTCCTCTTGCCTGGACAGACATAGGACCACACAAATCAGAGTGAACCAACTCTAACACTTCTTTGGCTCTATACCCCTTGGCCTTGAACGACCTCTTGGTCATTTTACCTTCTAAGCAAGTTGGAAAATTTTCCAACTCTAATGAACTCAAAAGTCCATCGGCTATAAGCCTCTGAATCCTACTTAAATTAATATGACCAAGTCTTAGATGCCAAAGATATGCTTGGTTCATTTCTGAAGGTTCTTTTCTCTTATTAGAATTAGAAGATGAGTTATAAATTTCCATGTTTTGCTTTGTGGAAGAAATTAGATTTAAAATATACAAATTGCCAACTAATGCACCAGAACAGATAATCACTTTATTTCTTTTAATAACTACATCGTTACTGAAAGAAACTGAATATCCATCTATAAACAGTTTAGAAACTGAAATTAAATTCTTTCTAAAACTGGGTACATAAAGACAATTTCTTAAAACCAAATTTCTATTTCTACTAAAAGACAAGTAGACGTCTCCCACTGCAACAGCTGCCACCTTAGTAGCATTGCCCATGTAGACGGTAATCTCTCCTTCAGATAGTCGTCGGGTTTCCTGGAACCCCTGCAAGGAATTGCAGACATGATCAGTGGCTCCCGTATCTACACACCAGGTGCTGGTAGATAACACCGCTAAACATGTTTCAACAACCAGAGCATGAGATATAC
Source organism: Zingiber officinale (assembly GCF_018446385.1). Classification (NCBI taxonomy): domain Eukaryota; kingdom Viridiplantae; phylum Streptophyta; class Magnoliopsida; order Zingiberales; family Zingiberaceae; genus Zingiber; species Zingiber officinale. The sequence goes on along the minus strand of NC_055997.1, from coordinate 83,769,664 downwards.
CTTTGTTTTGGTTCCTACGAGGACAGTCCGCCTTCCAATGTCCTGCCTGCTTGCAGATGAAGCATTTGCCCTTCGGCTTCTTCACTCCAGCTTTAAATCCCGTACTCTGAGATTTATTCACTTTCTTTGCTGAACCAGCTTGTTTCTTCTTCTTCTTTCCTTTCGGTTTAGAAGTAGAACCATTTTCAGCAAAGTGAATTTGAGAATTGTGACGAAATAATCCTTCTGCTGCTTGAAGTTCTGTCAGTAGTTCCCCTAATGAATAAATCCTTTTATTCATATTATAGTTTAGGCGGAACTGCTCAAAACTTCTAGGTAGCGTTTGGAGGATCATATCGATCTGGGTTTCCCCATCAATTTCTCCTCCAAGGATCTATATCTCGTTCAGATAAGCCATCATCTTTAGGATATGATCCCTTACAGGAGTACCCTCTTGCATGATGGCTGTAATTATCTTTCTCATAGCTTCTTGTCTAGAAGCCCTATCCTGATGACCAAAGAGCTCCTTGAGATTGTTCATAATATCATAAGCTGTTGGTAAATCTTGATGCTGATGTTGCAATACATTTGACATTGAAGCCAAAATGTAACACCGCGCCATCTCATCTGCTTTTACCCATCTCTTATGATATTCAATCTCCTCTTGGGTAGATTCACCAGTGGGTGCATCAGGACAAGGTTCAGTCAGTACAAATTTATAGCTTTCAGCAGTCAGAACAATGTCCAGGTTCCTTTTCCAATCTATGTAATTAGGTCCAGTAAGTCTATTTTGTTGAAGTATGATGGACAGTGGGTTGAAAGTCATCCTAAGAATCACAAATAACTTTTGGTCAGAACTCTAAATTTAGAATAATATTGATTCCTCAAACAATAATATTTTAAATTAACCAACACCTCATCACACCGTGAATTTTGTATGTCACGTTAGTGTGGACGTATACAAATTCAACATTTGTAAAAGGAGGGTTTTAACCCATTAATTTTATTATCTTGTCAACCTAACTTTTTGACAAATAAAATTAATAGTTGGTATTATTTGGTCACACAAATAATAATAGTGACTCCGTTGGGGAGGATACTATTAGATGTGTCTAAGTGTATACCATTACTTGACACTAAGTCCATTAATAAGATTATGCCCCTTCCGTTGGGGAAGATCACACGCTCTTAATTAATTTCCTATAGTCATCCAAAAATGAAAGTCTGTTCTAGTGATCCACAAACAAGCTCATCCGTTATGGAGGAAGGCACTCAGAGCCAATGCGCAAGCTTGTTTGCATCACTTACAAACCAGTAATGGAGACCATGGGATTTATTTAAAAATCCCTCTCCCACTTAGTTATTTATAAATGAGGAATTTTAACTATGCTAGCCTACTAAACTTGTAAACTAACATGCACACACAGCACAATATAAAAGCAATAAATAGAAATTTTAATTTTCAACTATTATGGCTTTTATCTCTTAATTGTCCTCCGTGTGTTGTCATCCCAAGCTGCTGCCATATTTGGCCACCGCCTCCGGGTCTTGCTATCGCATCCATCTTGCTCCTAGTTCCGCTGCGCCTCTGGTCCTTAGAAGGTTCCACGCTTTGCAAGATTCGATCCGCGACATAAATAGAATTTTACATTTTTGATCCTATATTCCATAAAAGGAATGTACATGTATCTAGATCAAAAATAAAATCCTAATAAAACTAAATACAGCTCCTGCTGTATTTTAATACAATCATGCACACACATATAAATTGCCCTTGACATGTCCAAGGGTCCAATCACACACATAATTAACTAAAAGCCATAATAGTTGGATCCTGCATCCACAAAGTTAGCACATCCTACTATTAACCTGCCTAAATTATGTATGACATGTGCATAATTAAACTAAATACCAAATACACAGAGGCAAAACCCTAGCTCTGATACCAATTGTTGGTTGCTACTCGGAAAACCTAGAGGTTCCACTGTACAAAAATTTTGTACAAAGGTCTGAACCTTTTCCTAGCTACCATGTGTTCTTTTAAATTAAATTTTGGATCGCCTGCGGAACTTAACACGTTTGATCCAAAACTTAATCTATTTGTTCTTTTAGGTTTTGACTTGGATCTCCTGCGGAACTTAACACGTTCGACCCAAGTCTCCTTAAGTTATTAATTCCATTAAATATTAATTTCCATAAAGGTTCCCAGATCGACGTGGCGAGGCACATGGCCTTCTTGGATATGGGAGCAACCACCACCGACTAGACAAAACCTTTAATAGAAAGCTAATATTTAATTTCCTAAAATAACTTTAGGTTAACCAAAGAGAACAATCAAATCACAAGGAAAAGAAAGAAAACAAAAGAACACAACATCGAAAAATATATTCGAAATACTAGAACGTAAGCCTCTTGTATTTGGTATTATTTCCATAAATAACTAGCATGATGCGGAAATAAAAATTACTAGTTATACCTTGTAGAAAAACCTCTTGATCTTCTACCGTATTCCTCTTCTAACCTCGGACGTTGTGTGGGCAACGATCTACCGAGATGAGAAACCACCAACCACCTTCTTCTCCTCCAAGCAAGGTTCGGCCACAAAGGAAGAACTTCACCAAAGAAGAAAACCAAAATATTAACCAAGCTCCAAGAGATGCTAGCTTTCTCTCCTTCTTCTTCTTCTCCAAGTAGTATCCGCCACCACAAGAGCTCCAAGGAAGGAGAGGTTCGCCACCACAAGAGGAAGAGAGGGAGAGGATGGCCGCCACACCAAGGAACAAAAGAGGGAGAGAAAATAATAGAGGTTGTCTCATGAAGGCACCCTCACCCCTTCTTTTATATTCCTTGGCCTAGGCAAATTAGGAAATTTAATTACAATAAAATTTCCTCAATTTCCTTGACATGATTTAATTTAGAAAAATAAAATAAATTTTCCACAATTACAATCTCATGGTCGGCCACATCATTGGAGAACAAATTGGACAAGTTTTAATCAACAATTAAAACTTCCTAATTTGTTTCCGGAAATTTTAAAAAATAAAATTTCTCTTTAAAATCTCTTCATGGTTGATAAAAGGAAATTTCTATAATTTTAATTTTATCAACATGTGAATAATTTTTAAAGAAAAAATAAAACATCTCTCCAATCTACAAATAAGGAAAGAGATCTAATCTCTTTCTTTAATCTTTTGTAGATCTTTTACAAGAGAGATATTTTAATTTTAATTCTCTTTAAATTATATCTTCCACATAATAATAAAAATTAAAATTAAAATCCCTTTTTAATTTAATTTGGCCGGCCCCCACTAGCTTGGGTTCAAGCTAGGGCCGGCCACCCAATAATATACCTAGGCCGGCCCTAGCTTGGCCGGCCCCTTATTGGTGGGTATAGAAGGTGGGTATAGGTGGGTATAGAACTCTACAAATAAGAGGCTACGATAGGGACCGAGAGGAGAAATTGGTTTTGGTCTCCCGATAAAATTAAGCATCCCGTGTTCGCCCCGAACACACAACTTAATTTTATCAATGATAATTCATTCCACTAGAGAACTATCATTGAACTACCGCACCAATCCCAAATTACATTTTTGGGCTCCTTCTTATTATGAGTGTGTTAGTCTCCCTGTGTTTAAGATATCGAATGTCCACTAATTAAGTGAGTTACTGACAACTCATTTAATTAATATCTAAGTCCAAGAGTAGTACCACTCAACCTTATCGTCATGTCGGACTAAGTCCACCTGCAGGGTTTAACATGACAATCCTTATGAGCTCCTCTTGAGGACATTATCAACCTAGTATCTCTAGGACATAGTTTCCTTCTATAATCAACAACACACACTATAAGTGATATCATTTCCCAATTTATCGGGCTTGTTGATTTATCGAACTAAATCTCACCCATTGATAAATTAAAGAAATTAATATCAAATATATGTGCTTGTTATTATATTAGGATTAAGAGCACACACTTCTATAATAACCGAGGTCTTTGTTTCTTTATAAAATCAGTATAAAAGAAACGACCTCAAATGGTCCTACTCAATACACTCTGAGTGTACTAGTGTAATTATACAGTCAAGATAAACTGACACCTAATTACACTACGACCTTTTAATGGTTTGTTCCTTTCCATTTTGGTCGTGAGCTACTGTTTATAATTTATAAGGTACTGATAATATCATCTTCTGTATGTGACACCACATACTATATTATCTACAATATAAATTAATTGAACAACTACAACTAAATGTAGAAAATTTGACCAAATGTGATTTTTTATTCATAATGAATGTTTACAAAGCTTAGGCTTTCAGTATACACTCCAACAATAAGAACCCTTGTGGCTCCCACATGTCGGGCTACTTGCAATCTGGCAATGAGAGTCTCATATTATGCATCATTATTTGTAGCTCCATAGTCCAGCCAAACGGACAGCTGCATTCTGTCTTCTCGTGGTGATATTAAGAGTATTCCTACTCCACTACCTTACCGAATGAAAGACTCATTCACATATATTCTCCAATTTGCCTCTGGCTCGATGTTCTGTACTTTAGTCATAAAATTGACTAAGGATTGCGCTTTGATCACGACTCGAGGCTGGCATTGTATATTGAATTCGCTTAGCTCCATAGTCCACTTGATTAGCGGCTCGTACACCTCCGAGTTGAGGAGGACTCTCCCTAGTGTGATGTTAGTTAACACAATTATGGGATGCGACAGAAAATACAAGCGTAACCTTCGAGCAGCAAGAACCATCTTGTACCAATTTCTCAAGACAGGTGTAGTGGCATTCGACATCTTTCAATAAGTGGCTCAAAAAGTACACCGACTCTAGTTCAGCATCATTTTGTCGCACCAATGTCGATCCGATCGCTCGCTCTATGGACGATAGGTATATCCAAAACGGCTTGTCGGTGATGGACTTTGCTAGCACAAGTAAGGAAGCTAAATAATTCATGAGATCCTTTAGTGCTTTGTCGCACTCATCATCCCATTGAAACTTAGTAGCTTGGCGTAGGACTTTGAAGAATGGGTGGCTTCGATCAAATGATTTGGAGATGAATCTTGACAAGGTTGTGATCCATCCGGTCAGTCGCTGAGCTTCTTTCAAGTTGTGTAGAGAGGGCATGTCTTGGAGCGCCTTCACTTTGCTTGGATTTGCTTTGATCCCCCACTCGATTATGATGTAACTGAGGAATCATCCACTCTTTGCTCTGAATAAGAAGTTGTCGGGGTTAAGCTTGACTCCATACTTCCTTAAGGTCTGACAGGTCTCCTCAACATCTACACAAAGGTCAGCAGTTCAGAGGAATTTTATCAATATATCATCGATGTATACCTCCATAATTCTACCGATCTACCTCCAAAATACCTTATTCATCAAGCTTTGATAGGTGGCCCTGGTGTTCTTAAACTCGAATGGCATGATGTTGTAGTAGAAGATCCTGTCTACCCCAATGAAGCAGATCTTTTCTTGATCTTCCTTCGCGAGTGAAACCTGATGGTAGCCCTGATACGCATCCAACATGAAGATCAATTCGCAACCCACCGTGGAGTCACCATCTGATCTATGCGAGGTAACATGTAGTAGTCCTTTTGGCAGACTTTATTCAGATCTTGGAAATCGATGCAGACTCGTTATTTGTTACCCAGCTTAGAGATCAACACCATATTAGAGAGCCAACTCAGGAATTGTACTTCGCAGATGTTCCCGACCTCCAATTGCTTCTCCTCCTCCACTTGAATGATCTGATTAAGCTCCAAGCTGAAATCTCTTTTCTTTTGCTTCACTGGTCTAATGTTCGGTTGGACATGCAATTCATGATGAGCAATGGTTGGCGAGATACCCGGGAGCTCATAAGTTGCCCATGCGAACACATCATGATTTTTCCTTAAATAAGTAACCAACTACACCTTCTTTTCCATGCTCAAATCAGCCGTGATGAAGGTAGTGGCCTCCGGTCGACTGGGATGCACTTGAACTTTCTCTTGATCTTCATAGATCAATGTGGGAGGCTCTTCTAGAATTACATTTACCTCCAACCGTTGGATCTTCCGAGCAGTTCGTGACTCAGTCTTTACCATTTCTACATAGAGTTGGGTTGCAAGGTTGCAAACAAAGTCCTATATTTAAAATATATGGGAAAGATCATGCATTTATAAGGAAAAGATATCTCCATTGGTATGAGATATTTTGGGTAGAGCCTAAAAATAAAATCATGAGGGTTTAGACCCAAAGTAGACAATATCATGTCGTTATAGAGATATCTAAATTCTTTTTGATTCCAACAATTGCTATTAGAGCCTAGACTGCCAGAAAGACTAACTGTCGACTGTGCACAAGAGTCATGCTCCAATCGAACCATGTGAGTGGAATATTGACCTCAAACGAAAGAAGTGGGGGCTCTTGTGTTCGGATCAAGAGGACTAGACACCAGACAGGAAGTCCTAGTTGTAGCTTGGCAAGGAAGTCCTAGTAGGTCGGTGAACCGAGGGGCAAGAAGACCTAGTGGGTAGAGAATCGGATATTAAGGAGTATGTGGTCCTTCGTTTGAGGGGGGAATTGTTGGGTTGTAAGGTTGCAAATAAAGTCCCACATTAAAAATACATGGAAAAAATTATGGGTTTATAAGGGAAAGATATTTTCATTGGTATGAGGCCTTTTGGGTAGAACCTAAAAATAAAACTATGAGGGATTAGGCCCAAAGTGGACAATATCATACCATTGTGGAGATATCTAAATTCCTTTTGGTCCCAAAACATAGCACCGACAAGCTGCCAGCTGGTTGCCCTTAACTTCGTCGACCAAGTTATCCACAGGAAACTTGATCTTTTGGCAGAACATGGAGGTGACCGCTCGTAACTCGTTTAGCCCCGGTCGGCCCAATATGACATTATAAGTGGACAGAGCATCCACCATAATGAAGTTCATTGTTCTCGTCCTCTTGAGTGGCTCCTCTCCGAGTGATATGGCTAGCCGAGCCTGGCCTATCAATAACACTTCATTACAGTGGATCCATATAAGGGCATTGTCATGGGTTGCAGCTTGCTCCGATTGATTTATAGTTAATCAAACGTCTTCTTGAATATAGTGTTCATCGAGTTGCCTGTATCTATAAAAGTATGGTGAATATTATAGTTAGCAATTACCACTCGGATGATCAAGGCATCATCATAAAGGACTTCTACTCCCTCTAAATCCTAAGAAATAAAGCTGATTTCTAGCCTCTTTGCTGCATCTGACAGCATGGATTTTCAATCGCCAAACATGCGAATTCTGAGCCCGATTAGAATCACTGTCGGTCGGCCTCCTGTGATCATGTCGATGTCGTCCCGAGCGACATTACTGCAATTCTCTTCTTCTCGGGCTAACGGGCATGATCGCTTGAGGGATGCCTGGGCAGGGCTTTGATAATCTCTTCGTTGGGGGTGCGGTTGGTGCTATTCAATCATTGGCCTACCCTCCTCGTGTTGTCCTCCCAATCGGCGGTGATGGTGTTGATCAGGAGACGGGGATCGACGGTGAAATCTTGGAGGAGTCGGTCGACGTGGCTTTGGTTTGAGATGATAGCAATCTCTCGTGTTGTGCGTGGTCGAGCAATGATATGAACAGAAGAGTGGGGTTCACGATCAGGACTCAATGGACTTCAGTCGCTCTGCCTCCACACTACATGGGCTCGGGGCTCCCGATGTGGCTAAGTGGTGCCCTCTCGGGACCCTTTTGGTCGTTGATGGGTGTGGACCACTCGACGCTCTGGGACTGCTGCCGGTTTAGGAATTACTTCCTTCTTTCGAGTTGATTGGGCCTCCTCGATATTGATGTACTTAGTAGTCTGCCCGAGCAGATGATCGAAGTCTCTTGAGGGCTTCTGGATGAGTGAGCAAAAGAAGTTGCTATATATAAGTCTTTGGAAAAAGGAACTTATCAAGATTTCAGGGGTGGTTGATGGGGCATCCATGATCACTTGGTTGAATCTCTTGATATAAGCCCACAATGCTTCCTTGGGCCATTGTTTGACTATGAACAGGTTGACATTTGTCTTCTGATAGCTATGTCTGCTTGTGAAATGCTGTAGGAAAGCCGTTCGGAAGTCTTTAAAGCTACAGATATATCTGATCAACAAGCACTTGAACCATCTTTGTGCCGATGCAGAGAGCGTGGTGAGGAATACCTGGCACTTGACTCCGTCGGTGTATTGGTGGAGCGTAGTTATATTGTCAAACTTAATCAGATGGTTTTCGGTGTCAGTTACCTCCGTGTACTTCTCGATTGTCAGAGGCCTATAATAATGCGGCAACTGATCATCGAGAATTTCTTAGGAAAACAACATGTTGATCCGCTTGGGAGAGTCATTGAGTCAGGGTGCTTTGCCTTTTCCCCTTTCACGGGCGCCTCTAAAAAGGAACCTTGTGTCCTTTGTGTTAGGACCAAAAGGAATTTAGATATTTCCACAATGATATGATATTGTCTACTTTGGGCTTAAGCCTTCATGATTTTATTTTTAGACTTTACCCAAAAGCCTCATACTAATAGAAATTAGGGATGGCAATGGGGCGGGGCGGGGGCGGGTTTGCCATTCCCATCCCCGCCCCATTCTTATTTTTTCGGGTTCGGGGATTCCCCGAACCTGAACCCACGGGTTCGGGGATTCCCCATCCCCGCCCCATTTCCAAATTGACCCAAACAAACCACAGACACCAGAAACAATAGAATATTAACCCAAACAAATCACAGACACAGAAACACCAAAATGGTAGCCACTGTATCATCAATTGCAATCCATGGAGGTGAAAGTTTAACTGCCATGTATTAATACCAATATTATCATCAATATTAATATTAATATTAATACATGTAATCTGACCTGGCATGAGCTATTCTAGTGTCTGTGGTTTGTTTGGGTCAATTGATAATATTAATATTAATATCAATATTAATAATATTATTAATAATAATATTTTCAAAAATTTTAATTTTAATATTAATACTATTATTAATACTTTTTTTAAAAATCATATTATTATTTATTAGTATTAATAATAATAATATTCGGGGCGGGTTCGGGGATGGGGATAATATTCCCATACCCGCCCCAAACCCGCCCCATCCCCGAAAATCGAGGATCCCCATCCCCATTTCGGGTTTTCCCCACGGGGCCCTAAACCCGCGGGAAAAATTGTCATCCCTAATAGAAATATCCTTTCCTTATAAACCAATGATGTTTCCCATGTGTTTCTAATATGAGACTTTATTTGCAACCCAACAATCCCCCCACCCACCCCTCAAATGAAGAACCACAAGCTTCCCACGTCCGATCCTCGACCCGTTAAGTCTTCCTGCCTCTCGGTCCACCTGACCTACTAGGACTTCCTTGCCAAGCAGCAACTAAGACTTCCTACCTGGTGTGATATGGTCCTCTTGATTCAAACATGGGAGCCCCCACTTCATTTGTTCGAGGTCAATATTCTACTCACATGGCTCAATTAGACCATAACTCTTGTGCATAGTCGACGATTAGACCTTTTGACAGTCTGGACTCTGATACTAATTATTAGGACCAAAAGAAATTTAGATATCTCTATAACGATATGATATTGTCCACTTTAGGCCTAAACCCTCATGATTTTATTTTTGAGCTCTTCTAAAAAGTCTCATACCAATAGAAATATCTTTCTCTTATAAACCCATGATCTTTCCCATGTGTTTTTAATGTGAGACTTTGTTGTAACCTTGCAATCCAACACTTTGCACTAGGCCTTGCTCTTCCAAGGGTGTGCGGAATAACACCCGATGATATGGGATCAGCGTGTTTGATGCTTCCCAGAAGACACCAGCTGACCTGTTGTTTGACTTGCAGTCGACGGGGCCTTCTGTTCAGGCTCTCAAGTCAGCTCGTCAACTTGTCGCCGAAACGGTCGAGTAGTTCGACACTCGGTAGTCGACTACTGTCTCTTGTTGTTACTGCACCATCTTTGCAACTCAAGCACTTATCAACATCTTCAAATCTTCCTGAGTTAACATCATAGTGGTGAGTTGTCCAGTGTCCTCTATCTTCATGTTTCGGCTACAGGTAACTTTCCCACAAATGTCGCTAAATATGATCCTATCTGAAAGCGAAGAAGATGGCAAGCTGGCAATGTGACTCTGTTGTTGATTGGAGGTAGACTCCTCGCTGTCCTACAAAACCAAGAGCATTAGTGTTGGGCCAGGAAATGGTTCCCGATGTTATCTCTCCGACGCTCAAGTCAGCCCTTCACTAAGTGGAGAAAAATAGCAGTAATGAATAGTAGAGTGTGTAGAATCACAAGATATCGCATGCCTCCGCCTATGGATGGAAACCCTTTTTTATAGTGTCACTGTAGTATCTATGTACATATCTCAAAGAATATGCACGTTTTCCAAAGCATCCTATGAAAAGATAAAACAAAAAATATCCTTGACACCTTTCCTTAAGCAAGTATACAAATCTCTGATGTGACAGGCTAGAAGCTTCTAAAGTACGATTTGCTTGTTGGACATACGCTATTGTCAGTGGCACAAACCTCCAAAAGGGTACGATGAGATATGTAGGTGGGTTCTATTGTATGCCGACCGGAGGCCTCTCGGTCGAGACATCCCAGCTAGGTCGTACCGAACAAAGTAATCTTCCTTCACTCGACTTTCCCATTGTCAGAGGGCTAGCTTTCATCCGATTGGTCGTGATGTCTGGTCGGCCGAGATGATGATCCGGGGATTTTACTGTTGTCTCTATCACTCCATCGCAGACTTTCAAAGAATGGTTGTTCGGACATGTCGTCCGTCTAATATTGCTCGTCTGCTCGGACCAGGCATGTCGTTCATCCGGCCTTGCTGCCCAGCTTGGCTGACTTAACCTAATCTGTGGACCATGTCTCTTTGACTTTGACCTCTACGTCAACTGTTCTTCCCTGCTTTGACTCTCTTTGGTGGACCTTTTTTCATCATCGTATCAATCTCCTTTCACATTATATGGGGAAGGGCTGTGAGAGACACTTGGGATGAGCGTAATCACCTTTTGCTATAATAATAGGTAGTTGCTATAACATGTAGAAATTACCTAGTAGTTCAAGTGCTTTTTGGGGTTTAGGGTTTAACTATAACTGTTTTAAAGTGATTTTAATTAATTTAAAGTAATTTTAATGAAGTTTAAATAATTTTGACAAGGTTGTTAAAATGAATTTTGATATAATAATGATTTGTGTATAATAATTTTGATTAAAGTGAATAATTGATTTTTCACGTTGTAGTTACCAAGAAGCTTCTATAGTTATAGCACAATTATAGTTAAATCCTAAATCTTGAAATTTTGAACTCTAAATCCTAAACTCTGAATATTATTATATCAAAATATTATTTACCAACTTATCAAAGATATTTAAACTTTATCAAAATTATTTTAAATTAATTTAAATTATTTTAAAATAGCTACTTACTAACTTTACAACAAGGGCTAATATGAAAATAAAATTTCGAATTGGTGTTTTTTTGAAAAATAAAAATTGAAAAGGGTTGCCTTTTGTTAGTTTACATAATTTGGAGGGCATTTTGATTTTTACCCTATAAATTTAAAAATAAAAAAAATAAAGTGTTTTTGTTGGTATATATATTTTTGTAGTTGTATCTAAAATTATGAATTTGCCTGAATTTATAAATCATAAAAAGATAGAATTAATTCTCTATCATTTGTTCAAATTTAAAAATTATAATTCATAATCAATCACAATCACAGCCGACACTATTTTTTTTTTTATAATTCAAATATTCAAACTTAATTCTGAAAGTTTACCACCTTCCCTGATTTACTAATGATCACAATCACAGCCGACACTCTCTATGAAGTATAATTATTAAGCACTTAATGAGTGCTTGAGGCAGAAATCATTAATGAAACCTAACATTGTACTTACCAAACTCGGCAAATTCACTTGAGACTACTGCACTGTCATAACTGAAACAAAGTGATTAAAGTCTTAATCTCATCATCTTCCATCAAAACCTTGCTTAAAGCATTTATTGCTGCTGCTGGTGAAATGTATTTGCTCCATGACCAACACCACCAACATTATTCTTTTATTATCTAAAGATTAAAGCAGAATCTTGTTTTATCAATAAAGCAGGTAACAGGCATGATCACCACACCACCCGTGCCTTTGTCATTGCCAATGTACTCGATAAAGCAACCTGGAAGAATCGTTTCTTGCATCGACATCTGCAAACCTTGATTGGATGAGATAGCTATGAGAGAACATAAACAGGGCATCAACAGCGTATAGTACAACTTCGAACAAGTTTCCTGGACAATCTCTCATCTTTCTGATTCCTAGTCAGTGGAACATATTAACAGTGGGAGAGAAGCAAATATACGAAGGATAGGAGATTTCATCCTGCTTTTCTGATGAACAAGTTCTTCAGTTTGTTCTTCTCCAATCTTTTCAGCAGTTTTTTGGCACCAGCCATGTCTTCTACTTCAGCAAGGTTCTTGAGGTACCCGACGGCACCGTAAGAGAGCATCAGCTTTTTGCACCTCTTGCTCGAAGACAAGGAGTGAAGGCAAGCGACTGCATATTTTTTTGCTGTGTTCTGAGGGTTAGGATCCAGCAAGCGAACTAGGTTGATCATTGTCTTGCCATCTTTCTTGAGCTCCCTCTTGTTCTGAGGAAGGCTGATGAGTCCGGCGATGGCCTGCGCTGCGACCTCTCTCGCCGTGCTTGTTTTAGACTCGAGCATTGTGACGAGCAGAGGAAGGCAGCCGAGCTCGCCGATGGACTTCTTCGTGTCGTTGGAATTGGTAATTCTGCAAATGATGGACGCGGCCGCTTGCTGCGCGCCGAGAGAGCCATCCCTGAGGATATGAACCAGCCGAGGGAGGAGGCCCAGGGAAACGAGGCTGCCGACGGTGGCCGCGCTGATCAAATTCCGCAATGCACCGACGGCGGGTTCCTGCGGTAGTGGCTTTTCCAGGTAGGCTAATAGACTGCGAGCTCCGCCTTCCTCGACGACGAGCCGCCTAAAGCCGTCGTTGCTTGTAGTGAGATTCAGCAAACACTCTGCGGCGTGCTCTCTGGAGCTGAGAACAATTCCGCGGTCCAGGAGGTCGATCATGGCAGATATGGTGCCTTCTTCCACCAGCGTCTGCCGGACCTCCGGCACGGCGGAGAGATTCTTTAGCGTGCCCGCGGCGGCCGATTGGCAAATGGAGTCGCCAGAGTGGCATATCTCGACCAGAGATCGAGCACCTCCATGGCCAACTATGGAACGTGCGGTTTCGGCAGAGATGGATAGTCTCTGCAGCGAAATTAGGGCTTTCTCTCGACAAATCAAGCTCCCGGACTCTGATAGTCTGATTACGGGAGGAAGCACGCCTTCTGCAACCAGTAGCTTCTCGCAGCACCCGGACTCGGCCAGCAAGCAGATCGCTGTGGCCGCCTTCTCCTTGATCTTGACGGAGGTAGCTCCAAGCAAGCGTATGAGCGCAGAGACGTTGCTTCGCCCGAGCGCGGCCACCACGCTCCTCTCGTCCTCCCTCATCGCTTCAAGGAGGGAGTCCACGGCCCGGTGTTTGGCTTCCGCGTGCCCGATCTGCAAGCGCGCAAGCAGCTCGCGCATTTTATCCAACAACTGCGAAGGAGCGGCGGTGGCCGAGTCCTCGAGGACACCGGTTTTCACCAGCAACGCGCAGTCGGCGAGCACGAGATCGAGCTCGCCGGACAGAGCGTCGAGGTCACTCTGCATCTGGAGCTTCCCGGAGGCGGAGGCGCAACCAGCGAGGTCGATGGAGGCGCAGAGGGCGCGAGTCACCGATTGGAGCAACTCCCTGCAGAGCGCGTTCCGGGAGAAGCAGGGGAGGCTGGAGAGGTCATCGAGGGAGGGAGAGACACGCTCGATCTTGTCGGCAATGGAGCTCCATCGCGCCGGGAAGCCGGCGGCGGCACGGGCCTCAGCGAGGGCGGCAGGCACAAGCTTTCGAGCTTGGGATAGGAGATGGGCGACGGAGTCGTCGGCCTCCGGCGAGGGATCGGTCTCATCGGCCATGGATCGAGTGTTTGTCGTATGTTCGTGGAAATGCCGGAATGGTATTTCAAGTAGCGAAGAGAAACCTTCGACGGCAAGCATGGGATGAGCAAAACAAGAGGATGGTTGCTGATAAGAACGTGACACCAAATAAATTTATTGGTAGCTTTGATATGGCCACTAAAAATGCACACCTTTGTAATTAAATTATGAGTAATACTAAATGGTCAGAATCTGGCCAACTAGAATTAATACATGTAAGTATATACATGGGTATTTTGATAATATCATCTGTGTACATTAATTACATGTATGTATATGCATACATTTTAATTGGAACATAGGTAATTCTAGTTGATCAGATTCTGATCAACAAGAATTACCGTTAAATTATATATCAATATTATATATATATATATATATTGGTAATTATTTTTTTTTATCATAAATGCGTTTTTTAATTCGTCCATGCAAAACATTAAAGTATATTGGGTTAATTAAGTAAAGTAATTGGATAAATAAGTAAAATCGAGGAGGGTAGGCAGGGGAAGGGTAAGCGTCATTTGCATGCAAAGACGAGCTGCTATATATATATATATATTGGTAATTATTTTTTTTATCATAAATGCGTTTTTTAATTCGTCCATGCAAAACATTAAAGTATATTGGGTTAATTAAGTAAAGTAATTGGATAAATAAGTAAAATCGAGGAGGGTAGGCAGGGGAAGGGTAAGCGTCATTTGCATGCAAAGACGAGCTGCCGCACTGCACGAGGGAAAGAGGGTTGAGCGAGCTACTCCCGAATAAAGGCCGGTAAGGACAAGGGCTAGCTTTATAAAGTCCCGTTTTTAATCCTACGTGCTAGAGCCTGAGCAGTGTCGGACTACTCTCATCTATTTTTAAATAATAATAATAATAATAATAAAAAATATTTATTTGAAAAATATTTATTTTGTTTTTCATCTTCAAAATACTTATCATTAAATATTATTCTAATAAGTTATATCAAAATTATTATAATACAAAGCAAAATTATTTTAATAATTTCAATTAAAATTATTATAATTTAATTAAAATAACTTTAACTTATTTTTTTTATTGTTTTATTTTTTAATATGATATAAGTGGACAATGATCACTTAATTTTTTAAAAAAATTATCTTCAATACATTTATGTTTGTTGTAGTGAAATATGATAATTAAGTTATGGTCAATGAACAAATTCATACTAAGGAGAAGTAGAATTTTTATGTGTGTAGCCCCCAGGGTGTAGCATAAATGATGGGTGCATGGTATTTCTGGCGTAATAGTCAGAGGTCGATTCTTAGAAACTGACGATTTAGAGTTTACCTCACCATGCGTTTAACGCCTGTGTACCTGCATGTACCTCTCTCTATATCTGTGGGACTGACACTATGAGGGTTATTAATGTAGAGGATTTTTGTGTGTGAGAGCGGGCGACTTTTAAAGGGTTATAAAAGTGCATGTTTTCTGGGATGTGCGATTTCATTTACCACGTGTTTTGGGATGCTCGTTATCATTCTCCACATATTTTGGGAGAAACAATCTTATTAATAAGGTGGTTAAGTCATTTCCTTATCCATGCCCCTCCCCCCACATTTACGTAAGTTGTGGATTTAATCTGGGGATGACGTTGAAGACTGATATCGAGCCACGATGTCAACAATCGAGATCAATTTAGGGACAGTGTCGGTGACCGGGGCTAAGACTGTAAATGAACCAAACGTTTGTGAACAAGCTTGGTATTTGATTTGGTAAGAGTTTGTTTATGTGCGTTCAATATATATAAGATTAACTAAACAAACAAGCTTGAACAACTCATTAAACTAAACAAACAAACTTAAACACATATGTGTTCAGCTCATTAACGTTCGTGAACAATGTTCTTGAATAATGTATTGGACAATCTGTTACCGAAAATATTGGAGAATTAACTGAATTGAAATTACACAAAATCAATTCTAACTTATCTATCGAGATGACCTGAGCTGATAATCTCAGGCTGCTAGCGGGGGTTGGTTTCTGCTAATTGCTAAGTGCAGACAGAGCACCGAGTTCGAGCAACAAAATCTGAGTAGGTGAAGCGGCCGACGGGTGAAGCGACCGACAGGCGAAGCGGCCGAACGGGCAAAGGGACCGAGGCCTGCGATGGTCACAATTTCCTTAAAACAGATTCGTCCCACCTCCTGCTGTGCTTCGAGGTTTTCTTAGGTCGTATGTTTCCCAGGATATAACGACAAAACCACGAACGCAACCAAACACTGGTTGTTCATGGCGAACTGAAAACGCACTTGAGTGCTATCATGAGTAGTTCAGTCAAGCGGATGCACGACTGAAAGAAGAATCGGGGAACGAAAGTGGAGGAATTCTCTTGCTTTCGTTTTCACTTCTCTTCCACTTCTTTTCTTTGCTCAAGATCCAACCTTCTTATATAGAAGCTCTCACCTTGCCTGCAATAAATGATCAAATTATGATAATTTAATGTTGGGTTCAATGTTGTTATTAATGGGTTTAATGTCACTATTAATATTGAGACGTTACGAAATCACCATTAATGAGTTTAATGCCGCCATTAATGTCAAGACATTACTGAATCACCATTAATTTCACATTAATGCTTCTGTTACACTCTTGAGCATGTAACAAAAAGAGATTCAAGTGACAATACGTTGATTTATTCTTTTAGGTAAATTTTGCCTCGACTGGTCTGACATTCGGCATGCGCAGGTCGTGCTCGTACACGAGTCAACCTTGGTTCAACACAATCCGGACCCTGAATTTGCACCCATTCCTGCATACTCATGTGTGAGAGAGTCTCTCCCCATGCATATATTTACAACGTCAATGCATGTGTCATAACTTAAACCAATAATAAAGCCAAGAGACTTCTAATGTGGGATTAAACTCATGCATAATAAAGTCTCTTCGTCTCCACCTCTTTATTTCATTCACATTTCCAACAATCCCCTACATGAATGGAAAACAGGGTATATGATAGCATGTAATAGTTGAGTCAAATATACGATAGGTAGGTTTTACCCTTTAAACCTTCCATTGTGAAGATCTGTTTGCTTACTAGCTGACAGTAGATGTGATGTCCTTGAACTGTTCTACCGTTTGTGTAAGCTTGACATATCTCACCCAAGACTCTCCCCTGATACAACTTAGTTCTCATGAGTGTGTTCATTCTTGGGATAAACACGTCTGGTTCTGTAAGAAGCTCTAAGAATTGTGCCTCCAATTCTCTTCGAAGTGGCCCCACTTCTTTCTCACATAGGTGATCCTTCAAGAGTAGTCATCTACTCTTCTTGATCATTAAAATTCGTGTGCTTAACCTCCATCCTTCACTGATTCATTGGGTTGTTCCCCACAGTGTGTCTAGTCAGTGCAGATTAATTATCCCTTTGAACCTAGTTCTTGGGATCTCTAATTAGCATAGGTTGGGTGTCCTCTGCACTGATCACTGACAACGACATCAAGTCCATTCTTCATGATGAGCTTGCAACTAACTCTCGATTTAACTCTTTGATTAGTGGATCCGCTAGGTTATCCTTTGACCTCACATAGTCAACAGTGATAACTCCTGTTGAGAGTAGTTGCCTAATGATATTATGTATGCGACGTATATATCTAGACTTATCATTATACAGATGGCTCTATGTCCGACCAATTGCTGATTGACTATCGCAATGTATGTAAATTGTTGGTACAACTTTCAGCCATCGTGGAATATCTTCTAAGAATTGTCGTAGCAATTCAGCCTCTTCACCATATTTGTCAAGAACTACAAACTCAGATTTCATCGTAGATCTGGTTATTACGATTTGCTTAAAAGATTTTTAGAAAATGACTACACCTCCCAGAGACTTAGAGTCTTTTATGTCAGATATCCAACTTGCATCGTTGTATCCTTTGATCATAGCAGGATATCTCGTATAGTGCATACCATATTCATGAGTACACCTTAAGTACCTCAGTATTCTTGTTACCTCTTTCCAATGCTCAACACTGGGATTACTCATGTATCTACTCAGTTTACTTACTGTGTAGGCTAAGTCTGGTCATGTACAACTCATCAGGTACATCATGATGGATCTCGTGGTTATTTTGATGTGATCAACCAAGTTTAGGTTAGGTCCTGTTTGTCTGATCCCTGTGTCTAAGTGTGCAGGAGCTTAGGAGCGCAGGAAGTCGAGCGGAAGACGCAGTTAGCGAGAAAGATGGCACGGGAAGGGAGCTGACGGGCTTGGTGCGTCCGAAGGACAAGAGAGCTACGGAAGAGTACACCGGTGGGCAAAAAGAACGTGCGCGGCGTTCGAGGGACGTAGAGCCGAGATGGAAGACTGCTCGAGGAGAAGGCCAGGAATTGGGTTCCGGTGAGCCCTATTCCGGTTGGCCGTAATCACCCAAGTGAGCAGAACCAGAGCAAGTCAACCGGGATGTTGACTTGGCAAGTGTTTGGTCGACCGAACCCCTACCATCAGAAAGCCAACTATTGGTGACACGTTAGAAGCCACGACAAGCAGCCAGCCGTTGGTGAAGTGATCGATCGACCGAACCTTCTGATCGGTCGACCGAACCGAAGATAATCAGAGACTTGGTTGAGCGATTTGATTGGGTCAGATCGAGTAGAGACCGTTGGTTGATCGCTCGACCAAATAATGGGATCGGTTGACCGAACGTAGGCTCGATCTACACAGACTGCATCTGGATGGAAGGCTGATCAAGTATGTAGGTTCGGTCGACCGAACCTGGGGATTGGTCGACCAATCCCTCTCGAGTCAAATCCTGATCCCGAAGATCAGGTGAACTGGATAAGTCTTGGAACCCCTATATAAAGGGGTCTCGAACAACTATTCAGGATCAACGAAAATCAACTCTGTACTTTCATTCTTAGTAACTTCTGTGCTCTCAAAGTGTAAAAGGCTTCTCCGCCTTCAGAGAAGGAGGCGTTTCTAGTGCGTTTTCCAACCGCTTTGGATTAACAACCGTCTCGGTTGTAACCAAGTCAAATAGCTGAGTCGTCTCTCTTTTTTGTTTCTGTTACTTAATTTAAATACTCTTGTTGCTTTTATTTTGAGTTAAAGTTCTTTGAGGAGGGTATACTCTTTGATTGCAGGTAATTCACCCCCCTCTTACCGGCCTCGCTGCACCAACAAGTGGTATTAGAGCCCAACGACCTCAGAAGGACTAACCGCCGTCTGAAGCACAAAGAAAAGGACAATGGCCGGTGCGAATATTCATCCCCCAAAGTTCGACGGAGACTTCGCTACATGGAAGCGAAAAATGGAGTTTTTTTTTAAACACTGAATTTGATATACTCTTAATAATGAAATATGGATATGAAGCATCAAAAGACAAAGAAAAGTACAACTGGACGAAGAAGGAACAAGCAGACTTCTTCGCCAACGGAAAGGCTGAGTTCCACCTGCTCAGCGTTCTGCTGCCTCAGGAGGTAAGTCGGATAGGAAGCTACGACTCCGCGAAAGACCTCTGGGAAAAATTCCTGGAGCTTCACGAAGGTATCTCTGAAGCAAAGCTTGCAAGACGCGACATCCTCCGGACTCAGCTTACGAACCTCCGGATGAACAATGGCGAGAAGGTAGCACAACTCCAAGCAAGGATTAAGGAGCTAATAACTCAACTAAGCAATCTTGGAGAAGAAGTAACGAACCGGGACACGATCCGGTACGCACTCAATGCATTCCCTAGAACTCTAGAATGGGTGTCCTTAGTAGATGCATACTACATCTCTAAGAACTTCAAGGTAGTACTTTAGAAAATTTATTTTCTACTTTTGAACTTCACGAATCTCGAGTTACAGAGCCCAATGGAGTAGAGAAGACTAGTCAAAACATTGCCTTAAAGGCAAGAATAAACGGTTCTGACTCCGAAGCCTCGATCGACGAATCCGAAGCGGCTCTATTGGTAAGACGTTTCAATAAATTTTTTAATACTAATAAATTTAGATCGCAGACAAAGAGGCTTTAGCGAAATAAAAGGACGATTTGTTGTTACAACTGCAATGAAGAAGGGCACATCAAAGATGACTGCCTAAAATTGAAGAAAAAGGAAAAAGGAAAGGAAAAGCAGCAATCTTCCTCCAAACAGAAGAACCTGAAGGCCACATGGTCAGACTCATCCTCCGAATCAGACGTCAAAGAATTCTCGGGGTTAGCGCTAATGGCTAACTATCAGCTGGAAGAAGAGTCAAGCTCAGAAATGAGCATAAATGAAGGGGGAGGAATATCAGAAGAAGAAAGTGTTGATTGCTACTCGGAAAACCTAGAGGTTCCACTGTACAAAATTTTGTACAAAGGTCTGAACCTTTTCCTAGCTACCATGTGTTCTTTTAAATTAAATTTTGGATCGCCTGCGGAACTTAACACGTTTGATCCAAAACTTAATCTATTCGTTCTTTTAGGTTTTGACTTGGGTCTCCTGCGGAACTTAACACGTTCGACCCAAATCACCTTAAGTTATTAATTCCATTAAATATTAATTTCCATAATTGGTTCCCAGTACTGACGTGGCGAGGCACATGGCCTTCTTGGATATGGGAGCAACCACCACCGACTAGACAAAACCTTTTATGGAAAGCTAATATTTAATTTCCTAAAATAACTTTAGGTTAACCGAAAAGAACAATCAAATCACAAGGGAAAAAAAAACAAAACAAAAGAACACAACATCGAAAAACATATTCGAAATACTAGAATCACATGCCTCTTGTATTTGGTATTATTTCCAAAAATAACTAGTATGATGCGGAAAGAAAAATTACTAGTTATACCTTTTAGAAAGACCTCTTGATCTTCTACTATTCCTCTTCTAACCTCGGACGTTGTGTGGGCAACGATCTTCCGAGATGAGAAACCACCAAAGCACCTTCTCCTTTCTTCAAATTTCGGCCAAGCACAAAGCTTCCAAAAGATGAAGATCTTTTCCACCAACCAAGCTCCTAGGGATATAAGCTTTTCTCTCCTTCTTCCTCAAGCTAGATCCGGCCACCAATTAAAACTCCATGAGGATGAAGAGGTTCGGCCACAAAGAGAAGAAGAAGAGAAGAAGGAAGGGCCGGCCACACCACCAAGGAAAAGAGGGAGAAAATAGAATAGAGTCATTAGCCTTGAAGCCTCCTCTACCCCCTCTTTTATAATCCTTGGTCTTGGCAAATAAGGAAATTTAATTAAAAACTTCCTTAATTCTTTTGCCATGAAAAAGAAAAATTAATTAATTAAAAATTAATTTCCTTTTTACAACTTATTTGGCCGGCCACCTTCAATCCACAAATCAAGGAAAGTTTTAATTAAAACAAAAATTAAAACTTCCTAATTTGTTTCTAGAAATTTATAAAAATTTCTCCAATAATTTTATCCCTTCATGATTGGTTTATAAAAAGGAAATTTAATAAATTAAAATCTTTCTTTTAAACATGTGGATAAAAAGAAAGTTATCTCTAAAAATTAAAATCTCTTTTAATCTACAAATAAGGAAAGATATCAAATCTTTTCTTAATCTTTTGTAGAAACTTATAAAAGAGAATATTTAATTTTAAACTCTCTTTTAAATCATGAACATGATTAAAAAGGAAAGTTTTCTTAAAATTTAAAATCCACCTTTAATCAACAAATAAGGAAAGATTTCAAATTTTAAACTCTCTTTTAAACATGTAGATGATTTACAAATAAGGAAAGTTTTTACCAAAAATTAAAACCATCCTTTTAAACTACAAATAAGGAAAGAGATTAATCTCTTCTCTTAATCTTTTGTAGAAAGTTATAAAAGAAATTTTAATTTTTTTAACTCTCTTTTAAAATCATGATATCCACATAAGAAATAATTTTAATAAAAATCCTTTTTAATATTCTAGTGGCCGGCCACCTAAGCTTGGGACCCAAGCTTTGGCCGGCCACCTTCATGGCTCATCCACTTGGTCTTGGCCGGCCCTAGCTTGGGTTCCAAGCTAGCTTGGCCGGCCCCATTGGATGGGTAAGAAGGTGGGTATAAATCTCTATATACTAGAGGCTACGATAGGGACCGAGAGGAGGAATTGGTTTTGGTCTCCCGATAAAATTAAGCATCTCGTGTTCGCCCTGAACACACAACTTAATTTTATCAATAATAATTCATTCCACTAGAGAACTATTATTGAACTACCGCACCAATCCCAAATTACATTTTGGGCTCCTTCTTATTATGAGTGTGTTAGTCTCCCTGTGTTTAAGATAACAAATGTCCACTAATTAAGTAAGTTACTGACAACTCACTTAATTAATATCTTAGTCCAAGAGTAGTACCACTCAACCTTATCATCATGTCGGACTAGGTCCACCTGCAGGGTTTAACATGACAATCCTTATGAGCTCCTCTTGAGGACATTATCAACCTAGTATCTCTAGGACACAGTTTCCTTCTATAATCAACAACACACACTATAAGTGATACCATTTCCCAACTTATCGGACTTATTGATTCATCGAACTAAATCTCACCCATTGATAAATTAAAGAAATAAATATCAAATATATGTGCTTGTTATTATATTAGGATTAAGAGCACACACTTCCATAATAACCGAGGTCTTTGTTTCTTTATAAAGTCAGTATAAAAGAAACGACCTCAAATGGTCCTACTCAATACACTCTAAGTGTACTAGTGTAATTATACAGTCAAGATAAACTGATACCTAATTACACTACGACCTTCTAATGGTTTGTTCCTTTCCATTTTGGTCGTGAGCTACTGTTTATAATTTATAAGGTACTGATAACATGATCCTCTGTGTGTGACACCACACACCATGTTATCTACAATATAAATTAATTGAACAACTATATTTATCACAAATGTAGACATTTGACCAATGTGATTCTTATTTCTAGATAAATGTTTATACCAAAAGCTAGGCTTTTAGTATACACTCTAACAATCTTCCACTTATACTAAAAGACTAAGCTGCCATATCTGCTGCCATACATCTGATTCCCATCCCTTCAACATGCCCATCAAAAGCTCTCGCCTTAAGGACCTTAGTGAAAGGATCTATAGGTCATCACCTGATGCAATCTAGGCGGCAACAACTTCTCCTCATTTATACGATTCCTCGTATTGGGTGGTACTTGCGCTCTATTGTGTTTACTTGCCTTATAGACTTATGGTTTCTTCGAGTTTGCTACTGCACCAACATTATTACAATAAATTGTAAAAATTTTGGACAAACCAGAAATCATATCTAAGTCTATCTTGAGGTTATTGAGTCATTCAGCTTTTATGGCTACCTCAGAGGCTTGCCATATACTAAGCTTCTATGGTGGAGTTCAGAAAAACACCTATGCTTATCACTCTTCCATAGTTATGACTTTACCTCCTAAAGTAAACACAAAACCCCGAGGTTGACTTATTATTGTCCCTATCCGATTGGAAGTCAAAATCCATGCAACCCACAAGGACTAAATTAACTGCCTTGTAAGCTAGCATATAATCTCTAGTGCCTCTAAGGTACTACAATATATGCTTTACTGCAGTCCACTGTCCTTGTCCAGGCTTACTTTGATATCTGCTAACTATGCCCTCGGCAAAACAGATTTCTAATCTCGTGCATAGCATACATTAGGCTTCCAACAGCCGTAGCATAAAGAACTGCCTTTATTTCCTTTATCTCCTTTGATGTCTACAGAGACATATCTTTAGATAAAGTTACTCCATCCTGAAAAGGTAAGAAACCTTTCTTGGAGTTTTGTATGCTTTAAAACGAGCAAGGATTTTTCCGATGTATGAAGCTTGGGATAAGTAAAATATTCTTTTCTTGCGATCCCTTATTACTTTGATCTCAAGAATATATACATTCTCCCAAGTCCTTTATATTGAATTGTTTGGACAACCATACCCTTACTTCTGACAACATTTTGATATTGTTTCCAACTACCAAAAATGTTATCTAAGTATAGTACAAGAAATATCACCACGTTTCCATCACATCTTTTGTATACACAAGACTTATCCGGTTACTAAATCCATAGATCTGGATTACTTTGATAAACCGGATGTTCCAAGACCTTGAAGCTTTGCCTCAGTCCATAGACTGATTGAGCTTGCACACAAGATGCTCTTAGCCCTTTGCAATGAACCCTTCTGGTTGCTTTATATAGATGTTTTCTTCAAGACTTCCATTAAGGAATGCTGTCTTGACATCCACTTACCAAATAGATAAAAGAATCCGAATAGACTTAAGCATGGCTACCAGTGAAAAAGTTTCCTTTTTCATCTAGCCTTGCTTTGAAGGTTTCTACCTTCCTGTCTATCCCTCTTTTCCTATTATAGACCTTTTACACCCAAAGGCTTTTACACCACTTGGTGGTTCTACAAGCTTCCAGATTTTATTAGAATTCATATATTCTAATTCTATTATTCATTACTCTTTGCCAAGATGCTGCATATTTATCTTGGAGTGCTTCGTCATATGTCCGGAGATCAGGTTTATGTCCTTCAGGGATCGAGTCCAAAAACTCTCCCAAAACATGACCTATTTAGGTTGCCTAACAACCCTCCCACTACGACAAGGCACTTTCTGCAATTGTGTATCATTTGTGATACGTGTTACAGTTTTCTTGTGGTATCTTATCTTATACAGTTGGTACTAGGTTAGACATGTCCTTTATTATTTCCTTAAGAACAAATTTACTTATGAGCACGTGGTTCATTATATAGTCCTTTTCTAAAAATCAGTCATTGATGCTAACAATGACTTTCTGATTTTTAAGACTATAAACCTACTTTTGTTTATCTAGGATAACTTACAAACAAGTGAACTCCTATCCAACTTATCATTGTCTCTCATATGTGCTGGATTACCCGAATCCGAATATGCTTCAAAATAGGTTTTCACCTATTCAGCAATTCTATATGAGTAGAGAGTTCTAACTTGGAAGGTACTATGTTCACTTTCGTTTTCAGAGTTTATCCTTAAAACAAATTTGGTAATTTTCTGAATAACTCATCATCTATCTAATTATTCCATAAGAGTCCTTTACCTTCTTTCTACTACACCATTCTGTTGGAGTGTACCAGCTGTAGTTAGTTGGGATTGAATCCCTACTTCTGATAAATGACTCCTAAATTCTCCCAAGAGGTACTTGCCACTACGATCTTACCGTAGTGTCTTGATATTTTTACTTTGTCGTTTCTCCACATCAGCCTCGTACTCTTTGAACTAATCAAAGCACTTAGACTTGCGGTACATCAAGTAAATATATCCGTATCTCAAATAGTTGTCTATAAAATAGATAAAATATTTGAAACAACCTCTTGCCTGGATGCTCATAGGATCACACAAATCAGAATGAACCAATTCCTATATATCTTTGGCTCCATACCCCTTAGACTTAAAAGCTCCTTGGTTATTTTCCTTCCAAGTAAGACTCGCAGGTTGGAAAGATTTCCACTACTAATGAACCCAAAAGTTCATCAGCTACCAATGAATCCTACTCAAGTATAACCTAGCTTTTAGATGTCAAAGATATAATTGGTTCATTTCCGAAGGTTGCTTTCTCTTAAAATTAGAAGATGTGTTACTAATTTCCATTTGTTGCATCGTGGGAGTTATTGGATTATAAATTGTCAACCATCATACCAGAATAGATAACTTCCCTATTTTTCTTGATAACAACTTTGTTATCAAAATAGACACAATATCTATAATAGTTTAGAAACTGAAGTCAGGTTCTTTCTAAACTTGGTACGTAAAGACAATTACTTAAAATCCATATTTTATTCTTATCAAAGGATAAACATCTCCCACTGCAATAGCTACCACTTTTACAGTAGTGCCCATGTGGACGGTGATTTACCTTTCATTTAGTTGTCGGGTTTCCTGGAACCCTGCAATGAATTGCAGACATGATTAATGGCATCTTGTATCTACACTCCAGGATCTGGTAGATAACACCATTAGACATGTTTCAACTAATGAATTAAATACACCTAAATTGTTCTTAGTTCTAAGAAGACAGTCTACCTTAATGTCCAAGTTCTATTACAATTGGGACTACTAAGTCTTTTTCTATAGTATGACTACTAGGGATTGACTAACATCCTAAGAATCACAAGAATATTTGGTCAAGATCAACTTCTTAAAATCTCCATAAATTTTGCGTATACAAAATTGAAGAGGAGATTTCATTAATTTTATTATCTCGTCAACTTTACTTTATGACGAATAAAATTAATAGTTGGTCTATCTTTAATCAAATATTTGGTCAAGACTCTAAATTTAAAATAATATTGATTCCTCTAACAATACTATTTAAATTTACCAACACCTCAAAACACCGTGAATTTTGCATGCCACGTTAGTGTGGACGTATACAAAATCAACATTTGTAAGAGGAGAGTTTTACCCATTAATTATCTTGTCAACGTAACTTTATGACAAATAAAATTATCTCAAACACCGTTAATTTTGTATGCCACGTTAGTGTGGACGTATACAAAATCAATCATTTGTAAGAGGGGTTTTAACCCTTTAATTTTATTATCTTGTCAACCTAGTTTTATGACAAATTAATAGTTGGTTTCATTTGGTCACACAAATAATAGCAGTGACTCCGATGGGGAGGATACTATTAGATGTGTCTAAGTGTATACCATTACTTGACACTAAGTCCATTAATAAGATTATGCCCTTCCGTTGGGGAAGATCACACGCTCTTAATTAACTTCCTATAGTCATCCAAAATGGAAGTCTGCTCTAGTGATCCACAAACAAGCTCATCCGCATGGAGGAAGGCACTCGAGCCAACGCAAGCTTGTTTGCATCACTTACAAACCAAGAATGGAGACCATGGGATTTACTTAAAATCCCTCTCCCACTTAGTTATTTATAAATGAGGAATTTTAACTATGCTAGCCTACTAAACTTGTAAACTAACATGCACACACAGCACAATATAAAAGCAATAAATAGAAAAATCTAATTTTCAACTATTATGGCTTTTATCTCTGGTTATCCTCCGTGTGTTGTCATCCCAAGCTGCTGCCATATTTGGCCAACGCCACCGGGTCTAGTTGTAGCATCCATCTTGCTCCTAGTTCCGCTGCGCCTCTGGTCCTTAGAAGGTTCCACGCTTTGCAAGATTCGATCCGCGACATAAATAGAATTTTACATTTTGATCCTATATTCCATAAAAGGAATGTACATGTATCTAGATCAAAAATAAAATCCTAATAAATCTAAATACAGCTCCTGCTGTATTTTAATACAATCATGCACACACATATAAATGCCCTTGACATGTCCAAGGGTCCAATCACACACATAATAACTAAAAGCCATAATAGTTGGATCCTGCATCCACAGAGTTAGCACATCCTACTATTAACCTGCCTAAATTATGTATGACATGTGCATAATTAAACTAATACCAAATACACAGAGGCAAAACCCTAGCTCGATACCAATTGTTGGTTGCTACTCGGAAAACCTAGAGGTTCCACTGTACAAAAATTTTGTACAAAGGTCTGAACCTTTCCTAGCTACCATGTGTTCTTTTAAATTAAATTTTGGATCGCCTGGAACTTAACACGTTTGATCCAAAACTTAATCTATTCATTCTTTTAGGTTTTGACTTGGGTCTCCTGCGGAACTTAACACGTTCGACCCAAATCACCTTAAGTTATTAATTCCATTAAATATTAATTTCCATAATTGGTTCCCAGTACTGACGTGGCGAGGCACATGGCCTTCTTGGATATGGGAGCAACCACCACCGACTAGACAAAACCTTTTATGGAAAGCTAATATTTAATTTCCTAAAATAACTTTAGGTTAACCGAAAAGAACAATCAAATCACAAGGGGAAAAAAAACAAAACAAAAGAACACAACATCGAAAAACATATTCGAAATACTAGAATCGCATGCCTCTTGTATTTGGTATTATTTCCAAAAATAACTAGTATGATGCGGAAAGAAAGATTACTAGTTATACCTTTTAGAAAGACCTCTTGATCTTCTACCGTATTCCTCTTCTAACCTCGGACGTTGTGTGGGCAACGATCTTCCGAGATGAGAAACCACCAAAGCACCTTCTCCTTTCTTCAAATTTCGGCCAAGCACAAAGCTTCCAAAAGATGAAGATCTTTTCCACCAACCAAGCTCCTAGGGATATAAGCTTTCTCTCCTTCTTCCTCAAGCTAGATCCGGCCACCAATTAAAACTCCATGAGCATAAAGAGGTTCGGCCACAAAGAGAAGAAGAAGAGAAGAAGGAAGGGCCGGCCACACCACCAAGGAAAAGAGGGAGAAAAATAGAATAGAGTCGTTAGCCTTGAAGCCTCCTCTACCCCCTCTTTTATAATCCTTGGTCTTGGCAAATAAGGAAATTTAATTAAAAACTTCCTTAATTCTTTTGCCATGAAAAGGAAAAATTTATTTAATTAAAAACAATTTTCCTTTTCTCAATTTACATGGCCGGCCACACCAAAGCTACAAACAAGGAGAGTTTTAATTAATTAAAACTTCCTAATTTGTCTCCAGAAATTTATAAAATTTCTTCAATAATTTAATCCCTTCATGATTGGTTTATAAAAAGGAAATTTAATTAAAATCTTTCTTTTAAACATGTGGATAAAAAGAAAGTTATCTCTAAAAATTAAAATCTCTTTTAATCTACAAATAAGGAAAGATATCAAATCTTTTCTCAATCTTTTGTAGAAACTAATAAAAGAGAATATTTAATTTTAAACTCTCTTTTAAATCATGAACATGATTAAAAGGAAAGTTTTCTTAAAATTTAAAATCCACCTTTAATCAACAAATAAGGAAAGATTTCAAATTTTAAACTCTCTTTAAACATGTAGATGATTTACAAATAAGGAAAGTTTTACCAAAATTAAAACCATTCTTTTAAACTACAAATAAGGAAAGAGATTAATCTCTTCTCTTAATCTTTTGTAGAAAGCTATAAAAGGAAATTTTTAATTTTTAAACTCTCTTTTAAAATTATGATAGCCACATAAGAAATAATTTTAATAAAAATCCTCTTTAATATTCTAGTGGCCGGCCACCTAAGCTTGGGACCCAAGCTTTGGCCGGCCACCTACATGGCTCATCCACTTGGTTTTGGCCGGCCCTAACTTGGGTTCCAAGCTAGCTTGGCCGTCCCCATTGGATGGGTAAGAAGGTGAGTATGCGGTGGGTATAAATCTCTATATACTAGAGGCTATGATAGGGACCGAGAGGAGGAATTGGTTTTAGTCTCCCGATAAAATTAAGCATCCCTTGTTCGCCCTGAACACACAACTTAATTTTATCAATAATAATTCATTCCACTAGAGAACTATTATTGAACTACCGCACCAATCCCAAATTACATTTTGGGCTCCTTTTTATTATGAGTGTGTTAGTCTCCCTGTGTTTAAGATGTCGAATGTCCACTAATTAAGTGAGTTACTGACAACTCACTTAATTAATATCTTAGTCCAAGAGTAGTACCACTCAACCTTATCATCATGTCGGACTAGGTCCACCTGCAGGGTTTAACATGACAATCCTTATGAGCTCCTCTTGAGGGCATTATCAACCTAGTATCACTAGGACACAGTTTCCTTCTATAATCAACAACACACACTATAAGTGATACCATTTCCCAACTTATCGGGCTTATTGATTCATCGAACTAAATCTCACCCATTGATAAATTAAAGAAATAAATATCAAATATATGTGCTTGTTATTATATTAGGATTAAGAGCACACACTTCCATAATAACCGAGGTCTTTGTTTCTTTATAAAATCAGTATAAAAGAAACGACCTCAAATGGTCCTACTCAATACACTCTAAGTGTACTAGTGTAATTATACAGTCAAGATAAACTGATACCTAATTACACTACGACCTTCTAATGGTTTGTTCCTTTCCATTTTGGTCGTGAGCTACTGTTTATAATTTATAAGGTACTGATAACATGATCCTCTGTGTGTGACACCACACACCATGTTATCTACAATATAAATTAATTGAACAACTACATTTATCACAAATGTAGACATTTGACCAATGTGATTCTTATTTCTAGATAAATGTTTATACCAAAAGCTAGGCTTTTAGTATATACTCTAACAGAAAGTGTTGGAAGATCTGTGGTCGGCTTAAAGGGGGGTTGGATAGACGGCGCCTCCAAATACTCGCTTCTTTCTACAACGTTAGTGCGCAAGCGGAAATGCAAACAAAGCAAGTAGAAAGCTAAATACTAAAGGAAAGAATGCAAACCAAGCTACACAATCATTTACGTGGTTCGGAGATAAAACTCCTACTCCACGGCGTGTCCGTAAGGTGGACGATCCCTATCCGTCGGTGGATTACTCCCCGGAAGATCTCCGGCTAGCTCAAACCTCCTTGTGGGTGGAGAAACCTCACCACAAACTCACCAAGACCTCTTGGACACAAGGGAAACTCTTCAGCACTTGTAGACTACTAATTAGACCTTAACCAAGTCTAATTTTGTCAGCCTCAACCAAGCTCCCAAGGCTTGATTATATAGGCCACTGGCTGGAAAACCTCGCCTACCAGTCGACTGCTAAAACATGCAGTCGACTGCCCTCTGTGGAAATTCGACCGTTACATCCCAACGACTCGATTTCACACTAACCGAGCGAACAAAGACATTCTGTTCGCTGCCAGTCGGCTGCCCCAGTCGACTGCACCAGTCGACTGCTACAGTAGCGCTACAGTACTGCTTCAGTAAAACCCTAAAACTAGGATTTTACTCCGAGTACAATCTCTCATGCACTTGTACCCTCACCCTTATGACTCATTTGACGCTTCATTTGCAGCTTTGACCTCTTGCCTTCAAGCCTACTTCCTTTGGCTCTCGTCCCTCGGATGCATTCAAGCCCGCGGCTCGTCCCCAATGCCATCCTTCGCGTATGCCTCGAAGTAGCTTCCCTCGGCCCCTTGTCCTCGCTGCCTTATCCACGGTCCCTCGGATGCTCCATCATTCACCGGACCCGAAGCCATCAACCTGAGTCACATGTGTATCCTGCAAACCTGCACAACTCAAATACACATATCAAATACAAGGGTGAACCTAACTTAAACCCTTTGCCCAAACACCAAAACACATGGTCTCGCGGACCATCGGGATTGCTCCAACAATCTCCCCCTTTTTGGTGTTTAGCAATACGTTTAAGTTAGGGAAAACATATAACAAATAAACATGCTAAAACAAATGAACTTACGTTGCCAAAGCTACACACTTGGACTTACACCGCCGAATGGACTTATGTTGCCAAGGTTACACACTTGGCAACCGCCGTATGAAAAAAAACAATGCAACATGCATTTGAACCTATCCCAAGGCTTCCCCTACACCTATGCTCCCCAATGAGCTAGGATTTTCACAACAGACTTTTTAAGAACCTATCCCAAGGCTCCCCCTGCGCAAAGGCATTAAGGTTTTCCCAACTTAACCTTACTTCTCCCCCTTTGCCTAACATCCAAAAAGTTCTCCAACAATATCTCAATTATTGAAAACTTGTCATCTAAATGACCCTAGACTCATGTATGTATCCCCCATGGATCCCATACATCTATATGAGCTGACCCGGTCAAAATCCAGTGCTGAAAACACTTTCAGACTGGTATCAGTCGACTGCAAGAAGTACCAGTCGACTGCCCCCATGAAAACGAGCTTACAGAGACATTCTGTGCTCGACTGGTAACTGTACCAGTCGACTGGTACACTATTCATAAAAAAATCAGTCTTTTCTGGCCAACTTCAGAAATGCGCCAGAAATTCCACAGACCTCCAAAAATCCCCAAATTTTGTGAAGATGTCTATTATATCAATATCTACTTGGGAAAAATATATATATAAATATATCTATCACCAATCCCAAGATTGACACAAAACACAAAACTAGCTAAAAAGTTCAATTGAACCTTGACCTAAAGTCCTAGTTTTGGCTTCCTCTTGATGTATTTACCCATACTAACCCACAATGCATCCCTAGAATTGATTTATATGACATCTATACATCCAAAACCAATTATCATGCTATATGACCCCAATGTCATATTTCTTGCATGAAACACAATCCAATTGTGCCAAATCCCTAGGTTTGAGACTCAAGTCCGTCTCCAAACCACTTGACACAGTCCATGACCCAACCTAAACTCCCAAGTAAAACCCACCTGAGATCCATTGGCCATGGGTCCCAAATTGACTCTTAGAGCTCCCTCTAGAGCTCTTAGCCTTATCCACCTCCCTAGGTGATTCATCCATAATGGCTAGGCCACATCAGTCCACCTCCGGTGACACTTGGCCTACAAACCTAACTTTCTTAACCTTGGACACTTTGTCCTTGGTTAATTTATCCTTACCTTTAAATGACTTTCCCTTGCCATTTATTGGTTTCTCCTTGCCATAGTCATATGCAACCCTAGCATAAGACTTTCCCTTAGCCTTGGAGACCTCTCCCTTGCCATGATCATTTGCCACCCTGGCATATGAACTCTCATTGGCCTTGGAGGGACTAGATCGGTATCCCAAGCCTGATCTATCATTGTTGGGTCTTTGGCTACCCAACATCATCCTTAATTCCTTAGATCCAACATTGAATCTCTTAAGGAATTATTCTAACTTATCAAGCTTTCCCCTTAAAGCTTGATTCTCCTTCTCTAGGTTTCTAACCCTAGAGTTAATTTGTCCAAATTGGACATTCCTAGACCTATCCTTCCTAGGCATATGTCTCCCCTTCTTGGGATTAATGCCTTGGGTCTCCTTAGGTCTACCATTTCTAGATTTTTCATGAATGGGCCTCCTAGGGTTTTGATCTACAATTACCCTACTCCTATCATGATATTTGAAACCAAAATTTTGCATAGGCATATAATGATTAACATTATTTTTTCCTAACATGCATGGGAACATAAGAATTTGAATTTGAATTACACTTCAAGTTAGGGTATACCTCCCTTACCCTTGAAGCTCCCCCTTGACTTGAGCTCCTCTTCTTCTTCTCCCACTTCTTTAGATGCCAACTTCTTGAACTCTCCCTTCCTTGAGCATCTTGTGTGGTAGTGTCCAAGTTCTCCACACGTGAAGCATCTAATGTGCTTCTTCTCTTTCTTCTTCCTACAACTCAAATTAGATTCTAAAGAGATTGAATTGAGTTTAGGAGATACCTCTTTCTTACCCATAAGACATCTACTCTTGTAGTGCCCCTTCTCATTGCACCCGAAACAAATGATGTGATCTTTTGACTTTACTTCGGTGGAGGTGCTCACTAGGTTGATTTCTTCCAAGATTTCTTCTTCTTCTTCTTCACTTATCTTGGATTCTTCTTCAACCTTTGAGGATGTAGATGCTATATCTTCCTCATTCACACTTGTGGATGACCTTTCTTCATCCTTTTCCTCAAATGTAACCAAATTTACTTCCTCTTCTTCTTTTGATATTGAATTGGTCTCCACATCCGATTGGTCCTTCTTCTCCTCTTGGACCACTTCATCACTTTCTTCGGATTTTTCTTCTTCTTCTTGTGTAGGCAAAAATTTCTCCCATGGTAATTTCTTCACTTTGCTCCACAATTCATGGGCGTTCTCATATTTACCTACACCACTTATCACGTTAGGAGGCAATAAATCAATTAAAATTGCTATTACCTTTGAGTTTGCCTCCGATCGTGAGGTTTGCTCCTCCGTCCAATGTCGTGTTCGGAGCTTCTTTTCTTTCTTGTCCTTTGGGACTTTGAATGGCTCCTTTACCACCATCATGGTGTCCCAATCCGTGTTGAAGAAGATCTCCATCTTCATCATCCAATAGGTGATGTCCCCAAGGCTTCCTCCTTCAAACTTTGGAGGTTCAATCAAGCCAGTCATCTTTTACTTCCTTGGCGGTTAGTCCAATGGAGAGCGGCCTCGCTCTGATACCACTTGTTGGAAGTTCGGGGGTCGGCTTGAAGGGGGGTTGGATAGACGGTGCCCCCAAATACTCGCTTCTTTCTACAACGTTAGTGCGCAAGCGGAAATGCAAACAAAGCAAGTAGAAAGCTAAATACTAAAGGAAAGAATGCAAACCAAGCTACACGATCATTTACGTGGTTCGAAGATAAAGCTCCTACTCCACGGCGTGTCCGTAAGGTGGACGATCCCTATCCGTCAGTGGATTTCTCCCCGGCAGATCTCCGGCTAGCTCAAACCTCCTTGTGGGTGGAGAAACCTCACCACAAACTCACCAAGACCTCTTGGACACAAGGGAAACTCTTGAGCACTTGTAGACTACTAATTAGACCTTAACCAAGTCTAATTTCGTCAGCCTCAACCAAGCTCCCAAGGCTTGATTATATAGGCCACGGGCTGGAAAACCCCACCTACCAGTCGACTGCTAAAACATGCAGTCGACTGCCCTCTGTGGAAATTCGACCGTTACATCCCAACGGCTCGACCAGTCGGCTGCCCCAGTCGACTGCACCAGTCGACTGCTACAGTGCTGCTAAAGTAGCGCTACAGTACTGCTACAGTAAAATCCTAAAACTAGGATTTTACTCCGAGTACAATCTCTCATGCACTCGTACCCTCACCCTTATGACTCATTTGACGCTTCATTTGCAGCTTTGACCTCTTGCCTTCAAGCCTACTTCCTTTGGCTCTCGTCTCTCGGATGCATTCAAGCCCGCGGCTCGTCCCCAATGCCATCCTTCGCGTATGCCTCGAAGTAGCTTCCCTCGGCCCTTGTCCTCGCTGCCTTATCCACGGTCCCTCGGATGCTTCATCCTTCACCGGACCCGAAGCCATCAACCTGAGTCACATGTGTATCCTACAAACCTGCACAACTCAAATACACATATCAAATGCAAGGGTGAACCTAACTTAAACCCTTTGCCCAAACACCAAAACACATGGTCTCGAGGACCATCGGGATTGCTCCAACAGAAAGCTGCGATAAAGGGGGAGCTACGGATATACAGGTAAGTGAGGGACGCAATCTAACTCCCAAGCAGTCCTTTAAGTTTATTAAATCTCTTTCTAAAGATTTACTTAAATTAGAAAATGAGAACGCTGATTTAAGTAAATTGCTAGATAATTTAAAATCAGAAAATGATCATTTGAAAATGCAAATTGAAAGTTGAAATCTGCTGCATGTTCAAA
Source organism: Zingiber officinale (assembly GCF_018446385.1). Classification (NCBI taxonomy): domain Eukaryota; kingdom Viridiplantae; phylum Streptophyta; class Magnoliopsida; order Zingiberales; family Zingiberaceae; genus Zingiber; species Zingiber officinale. The sequence goes on along the minus strand of NC_055997.1, from coordinate 83,734,478 downwards.
TATTTTTCAAAAATATAAATTAAGAATTTTTGGTAAATTAAACTAGTATATTAGAAAGCATCAATGTCAACTTAGGAAAATTCCTAAAACTTATGTACCCCCCATATTTTTGATTAATCCAATAGGAAGGAACCTCTATTGGGTTCTAAAATCTGTGATGAATTAAAATTGTTATTGAATTAAGGCTGTTAGAAAAGAGATTAAATGTTTAAAATTTTTTTATGAAGTTTTGTCTAAGGAAGTGGTTGTTGCTCCAATAACCAAGAAGGTCTAGTGCCTCGCCACTACCTGGAAGCCGAAATATCGAAATAAAATGTTTAATTAACTTTCTGATAAAAACATTAAAATTAAAATTATATAATGCTTTGAAAAGTTTTTAAACATTTCCTTGGAAATTCTTCAAAAATATTTTTCATAAAATTTTTACTTGGAAAATCATTTTTTGACTTAGAAAAAAAATTTCCCCTCGTTTTTGCTGTGATCAAAGGAGGAGAGTTAAGTAACAAGTTTAGGGAGAGTTAGGAAAATTAAAAATTTTTATTTATATTTTTTTTTGTAATTTTGTGCTTAAAATGTTAGTTTAGTGATTTTCTTAAAATTACTATTTGTTTGTTTTTACCCTAACTTAAACTTCGGTTGATGCACATCAAAAAGGGGGAGATTGTTAGACCCCGTGATTATTTTGATATGATCAACCAAGTTTAGGTTAGGTCCTGTTTGTCTGATCCCTGTGTCTAAGTGTGCAGGAGCTTAGGAGCACAGAAAGTCGAGCGGAAGACGCAGTTAGCAAGAAGGACGACACGGGAAAGGAGCCGATGGGCTCGGTGCGTCCAAAGGACGAGAGAGCTGCGGAAGAGTACATCAGTGGGCGAGACGAACGTGCGCGGTGTTCGAGGGATGTAAAGCTGGGACGGAATACTGCTCGAGGAGAAGGTCAGGAATTGGGTTCGGGTGAACCCTATTCCGGTTGGCCGCAATCACCCAAGTGAGCAGGACCAGAGCAAGTCAATCGGGATGTTGACTTGGCAAGTGTTCGGTCGACCAAACACTCTTATCGGTTGACCGAACCCCTATCATCAGAAAGTCAACTGTTGGTGACACGTCAGAAGCCACGACAAGCAGCCAGCCGTTGGTGAAGTGATCGGTTGACCGAACCTTCTAATCGGTCGACCGAACCGAAGATAATCAAAGACTTGGTCGAGCGATTTGATCGGGTCAGATCGAGTAGAGACCATTGGCTGATCGGTCGACCGAACGCAGGCTCGATCCACACAAACTGCATCTGGACAGAAGGTTGGTCAAGTACGCAGGTTCAGTCAACCGAACTTGGGGATCGGTCGACCGAACCTGGGGATCGGTCAACCGATCCCTCTCGAGTCAAATCATGATCCCGAAGATCAGGTGAATTGGATAAGTCTTGGAACCCCTATATAAAGGGGTCTCGAACAGCTATTCAGGATCAATGAAAATCAACTCTGTACTTTCATTCCTAGCAACTTCTATGCTCTCAAAGTGTAAAAGGCTTCTCCACCTTCAGAGAAGGAGACGTTTTTAGTGCACTTTCCAACCGTCTTGGATTAACAACCGTCTCGGTTGTAACCAAGTCAAATAGCTAAGTCGTCTCTCTTTTTGTTTCTGTTACTTAATTTAAATACTCTTGTTACTTTTATTTTGAGTTAAAGTTCTTTGAGGAGGGTATACTCTTTGATTGCAGGCAATTCACCTCCCTCTTGTCGGCCCCGCTACACCAACACATTAGACTTCCAATCACTCGAGAGTACTCTAGTTGAGAAATACTTTCATCTCGATTTTTCGATAGATGTTGACTTGTATCCATTCGTGTTCGTGCCAATGTAGTATCACCTTTGGTGAATTTCTTAAGAATTTTGTCCACGTAATGAGACTAACTAAGACCAAATCCTTCTATTGTTCTAAGAATTTTGATTCCTAGAATCACATCAGCTAGGTTTATGTCTTTCATGTCAAATCTTGAGTTCAACTTATCTTTAGTGGATTTGATTATCTTATCATTACTCCCAAATAAAAGTATGTCATCTACATAGAGGCACAAGATGACATGCATAGCCTCTTTTTGTGGCTTTCATGCAGATACATTTATTACATTCATTAATCTTGAATCCATATTCTTTCATGGTATTATCAAATTTTTCATGACACTACTTTGGTGCATGTTTCAAGCCATATAATGACTTCACCAATCTATATATCTTATTTTTCTATCCTGACACAGAAAATCACTCAGGTTGCTCCATGTAGATTTCATCTTCTAAATTTTCGTTTAGAAAGGAAGTCTTTATATCCATCTAATGTATTTAGAGATTCCATAGAGCGATAATAGCCAACAATATTCTAATGGAAGTTATTCTCGATACCGGAGAATATGTATCAAAGTAATCAAGGTCTTCTTATTGTCGATATCCTTTAATTACCAATCTGACCTTATACTTATCAATTGTGTCATCTGATTTCATTTTCTTCTTGAAGATCCACTTGCAACCTAGTGGTTTACTTCCCGGAAGAAGATCCACAAGTTCCCAAGTGTGATTTTATAAGATAGATTTTATCTCATATGTAATTGCCTCTCGCTAGTGAGGTCCATTAGAAGAGCCTACGGCTTCTGAGTAACTTCAGGGTTCACTTTCCAACATGAAAGTGATAAAATCCGATTCATAGGATTTTTCTACCCGAGTTTTTTTGCTCCGTCTAAGCTCAACCTCCACTGGTTCCTCATCATCATCTTTACCTTGTGTTTCATATGCCCGCTTTAAGGAGGTAGCATCCTCTCGGGTCTTATACGGAAACACATGCTTAAAGAATGATGTATTTCTTGATTCTATTATCGAGTTTTTATGTATTTCTGGTATTTGTGATTTATACACAACAAACCGATAAGCACTGCTGTTCTGTGCATATTCAATAAATACACAATCAACAGTCTTTGTTCCTATCTTAATCATTTTCGGATCAGGCACAAAAAATTTGACAAGACACCCTCACATTCGTAAATATTTGTAGGATAGTTGTTTTCCATTCCATAACTCGTAAGGGCTCTTATCTATTTTCTTCCGGGGCACCTTATTTAAAAAGTAATTAGCTGTTAATACAGCTTCTCCCCACATGAACTATGGCAATCCAGAGCTCAATAGAAGAGCATTCATCATCTCCTTTAGAGTTTGATTCTTCCTCTCAGTAACTCCATTTTGCTGAGAAGTATAAGGAGCTGTTATTTCATATCTAATCTCATGTTCAACACACAACTCAGCAAATAGTGATACATATTCACCTCCTCAGTTACTTCGAATCACCTTAATCTTTCTATTAAGCTAGTTTTCAACCTCATTTTTGTAGAAAGCAAATTTCTCTATAGCTTCATCCTTACTTTTGAGAAGATACACATAACAGTATTTTGTGCTATCATCTACAAAAGTGATAAAGTACTTATTCCCATCATGTGTTGGTGTACCTTTGAGATCGCACACGTCAGTGTGGATTAGCCGAGTGGTTCGTTACTTCTTTCAATATGTTGAAAGGATGACCTTGTCATTTTTACTTCAACACAAATCTCACACTTGTGTTTTGGGTCAAGGTGAAATGTAGGTATGCTTTGTATATTTATTAATCTACGCAACACATCGTAGTTAACATGTCCTAGTTTACAATGCCATAAACACGAAAACTCAAACATATAAGTGGAATAGTGTTCATTTTTATTTATCTTGGGCCTAATGGTCATTACATTGAGCTTGAATAGCCCATCAGATACATATCCCCTTCCTACAAACATTCCATTCTTGGATAATACAACTCTGTCTGACTCAAAAATAATGCGAAAGTCATGCTTACTTAATAGTGATCCGGGCACTAGATTCTTCTGAATCTCTAGAACATACAACACATTGTTCAGAGTAAGGTCCTTGCCCAAGGTCATCTTCAGCACCACCTTTTTTTGGCCTATGATGTTCGAGGTTGCTGAGTTTCTCATGAACAGTTTGTCTCCAGTGACTTCTTCAAAGTTGTGGAGCAACTCCTTGTTGCAGCACACATGTCTAGTGACTCCAATATCGATCAACCATTGCCGCGAGTTTGAACCAACCAGGTTCAGTTTTGAGACCACTACGTAGAGGTTATCCATTTCTGGTCCCTCATTCAAGTTGGCCTCCTGCTTCTTCTTCGACTTTCTGCACTCCAAAGATTTATAACCCACTCTGTCACAGTTGAAGCACTTCCCAGAGAACTTCATCTTATTGATGCCCCCTCTGGATCCCATCTTGGAAGACTTGGGGTTCTTCCATTTCGAGCTTTGACCATGCTTGACCACGTTGGCTTTCATAGTAGCCTGAGAGAACAGTTTCCTCTCTAAACTCTTGTTGTCTTCTTCGATGCGAAGTCTAACAATGAGTTCCTCCACATTCATCTTCTTATGCTTGTGCTTCAGGTAGTTCTTGAAGTCCTTCCAGCCGGGAGGCAGCTTCTCAATGATAGCAGCCACCTGGAAGGTTTCACTCAGAAATATCCCTTCTGAGTGGATCTCTGTTGGTTGGTCCTAGGAAGATCGTACCGGTTCCACTGTACAAAAATTTTGTACAAGTGTCGAACCTTTCCTAAACAACCTATTGTGTTCTTTAGAAATTAAATTAGGAATCGCAAACATAACTTAACATTATTGATTCCAAATTTAACTTATCTGTTCTTAATGGTTTAGATTTGGATTGCAAGCGGAACTTAACACTATTGATCCAAATCCACCTATGTTATAAAGTTGATTAAATATTTATTTCTAAAATCGGCTCCCAGGTCAAACATGGCGAGGCACTAGGCCTTCTTGGATATGAGATCATCCACCACTGCCTCAACAAAGCCTTTAATAGAAATTCAATATTTAATTTCCTAAAATAACATTAGGTTTAACTGAAAAGAATAATCGAATTACAAATCTGAAAAACAAAACAAAAGAAACACAACTTCGAAACAAATCCGAAACTCTAGAATCATATGCCTCTTGTGTTTGGAATTCGTATAAAGAAGAAGTAGCATGATGCGGAAAATAATTACTAGTTATACCTCTTCTTTATATGCTAATAACCTCAAGATCTTCTGCCGTATTCCTCGTCTCTTCTTGGACGTCGTGTGGGCGACTATCCTCCAAGATGAACACTACCCAAAAGCTTCTTCCTCCTCTTAAAATCCGGCCACCACCACCACAAAGAAATAAGAGAGCAAGGGAAAAAGAGAGGGAGAGAGGGTCGGCCACAAGAGAGAGCTCCAACAAGAGAATAAGAATTGATTGATCATGAGGCTTCTCCTCCCCTCCCCTTTTTTATATTACTTGCCCAAGGAAAATAAGAAACAGATTTTTACAAAAATTAAAATCTTCCTCTTATTTTTCCTTTTCCCCTTTTATTTTTTCCTTTTGTTTCCCTTGATTGATTCAATCAATGATTGAATCATTGATTGATTGGTTGATTGGCTGGCCCCTTGTTTGGGCACCAAGCAAGGGTGGCTGGCCCTTAAAATAAGGAAAACAATCTTTGTAAAAATTTATAAGCAAAGAAGAAAAGCTCTTATAAAATTTTACAAGCTCTCTTTTAATTTCCTAATGTGGATGTTAAAAAAGGAAAGTTCAAAAAATTAAAACCAAGTTTTAAAATTTAAAACTTCTCTTCTAAAATTTTCTTTTTTAACATGGTTATAAAAATAGAAAGTTTCAAATTTAAAACTTCTCTTCCTTTTTCTAAAAACCATGAGGATGGTTAAAAAAAGAAAGTTTTAAAACTTTTAAACTTTCTTTTAAACCATGTGACATAATTCAAATAAGGAAAGTTTTATATTTTAAAAACTCTCTTTTAAAACTTGTGGATATCTACAAAGAGAAGATTTTAAAAATTCAAAACACCCCTCCTAGTTTGAATTATATTGGCTGACCCCTTCTTGCTTGAGCACCAAGCAAAGGGTCGGCCCCCTTTGAGAAGTAAGTGGCCGACCCTTGGCTTGGTCACCAAGCCTTGGGCCGGCCCCTCTTGGACACCAAGATCGACTTTATATGGATGGACTTGATGCTTTAATGAGGTTACGACAGAGATCTAGAGGAGAAATTTGTTTTGGCCTTCCGACGAGCTTGAGTATCTCGTGTTCGCCCCGAACACACAACTCAAATTCATCAATAATAACTCATTCCACTAGAGAGTTATTATTGCACTACCGCACCAATCCCAAATTACATTATGGGCTCCTTCTTATCATGAGTGTGTTAGTCTCCCTGTGTTTAAGATATCGAATGCCCATTAATTTAATTGAGTTATTGACAACTCACTATAATTAATGTCTTAGTCCAAGAGTAGTACCACTCAACCTCATTGTCATGTCGGACTAAGTCCACCTGCAGGGTTTAACATGACAATCCTTATGAGCTCCTCTTGGGGACATTCTCAACCTACATTACTAGGACACAGTTTCCTTCTATAATCAACAACACACACTATAAGTAATATCATTTCCCAACTTATCGGGCCTATTGATTTATCGAGCTAAATCTCACCTTTTGATAAGTTAAAGAAATAAATACTAAATATATGTGCTTGTTATTATATTAGGATTAAGAGCACACACTTCCATAATAACTAAGGTCTAGTTCTTTTATTAAGTCAGTATAAAAAGAACTTACCTAAAATGGTCTTACTCAATACACTTAGAGTGTATTAGTGTAATTTATTAGTGAAGATAAACTAATACCTAATTACACTATGACTATTCCAATGGTTTGTTCCTTTCCATCTTAGTCGTGAGCAACTATTTATAATTTATAAAGAACTGATAACATAATCTTCTGTGTGTGACACCACACACCATGTTATCTACAATATAAATTAATTGAACAACTACACTTAACAAATGAATGTAGACATTTGACCAATGTGATTTTTTTATTTCAAAAATAAATGTTTACAAAAGTTAGGCTTTTATTATACACTCTAACAATCTCCCACTTATACTTAAAAACTAAGTTGTCATATCTATTGCCATACATCTGATTCTCATCCCCTCCACATGCCGATCAAGAGCTTTCGCCGGAAGGGCCTTAGTGAAAGGATCTGCCAGGTTATTTGTTGATGCAATCTTGGCGACGACTTCTCCTCGCTTGACGATGTCTCGTATCAGGTGGTACTTGCGCTCTATATGTTTACTCGCCTTATGGGCTCATGGTTCCTTCGAGTTTGCAACTTCACCGCTATTATCACAATAAATTGAGATGATTTTGGGTAAACCAGGAATCACATCTAAGTCCATTAGGAAGTTCCTGAGCCATACAACTTCTTTGGCTGCCTCAGAGGCTGCCACATACTCAGCTTCCATGGTTGAGTCTGAAACATATTTTTGCTTGACACTCCTCCATGCAATGGCTCCACCTCCTAAAGTAAACACATAGCCTGATGTATACTTACTATTGTCCCTATCTGATTGGAAATCTGAATTTGTGTAACCCACAGGGAGCAAATCGTCTGCTTGGTAAACTGACATATAATCTCTAGTCTTTCTCAGGTACTTTAATATATGCTTTCCAGCAGTCCAATGTCCTTGCCCAGGGTTACTTTGATATCTGCTAACCATGCCTACGGTAAAACAGATATCCGGTCTCGTACATAGCATTGCATACATTAAGCTTCCCACAGCCGAAGCATAAGGAACTGCCTTCATGTCCTCTATCTCCTTTGATGTCTTCGGAGACATCTCTTTAGATAAAGCTACTCCATGTCTAAAAGGTAAGAAACCTTTCTTAGAGTTTTGCATGCTAAAACGAGCAAGGATGGTATCTATATATGAAGCTTGAGATAGGCACAACATCTTTTTCTTGCGATCCCTTATGACTTTGATCCCAAGAATGTGTGCACATTCTCTTAAGTCCTTCATATCAAATTGTTTGGATAATCATATCCTTACGTCTGATAACACTTTGACATTGTTGTCAATTAACAAAATATCATCTATGTATAGTACAAGAAATACCACCATGTTTCCGTTACACTTCTTGTATACACAAGACTCATCCGAACACTAAATAAATCCATATGACTGGATTACTTCGTTAAATCGGATGTTCCAAGATCTTGAATATTGCTTCAGTCCATAAATGAACCAATTCAACTTGCACACTAGATGCTCTTTGCCTTTTTCAATGAATCCCTTTGGTTGCTTCATATGGATGTTTTTTTCAAGACTTTCGTTAAGGAAAGCTGTCTTGACATCCATTTGCCAAATCTCATAATCTATATGAGCGACAATGGATAAGAGTATCCGGATAGACTTAAGCATAGCTACCGGTGAAAAAGTATCCTCATAATCGATTCCCTCTTTCTGAGTATACCCTTTCGCAACAAGCCTTGCTTTGAAAGTTTCTACCTTCCCATTTGTCCTTATTTTCCTTTTGTAAATCCACTTGCATCTAACGGCTTTTACACCATCTGGTAGTTCTACAAGCTCCCAGACCTTATTAGAATACATAAACTCCATTTCTGAATTCATTGCCTTTTGCCAAGATACTACATCTTTATCTTGGAGTGCTTCGTCATATGTCTGGGGATCAGGTTCATGTTTATCCGGGATCAAGTCTGAAGACTCTTCCAAAAACATGAATATCTCAGGTTGCCTTATAACCCTCCTACTACGATGAGACATTGTCTCTGGTTGTGTATCATGTGTGACACATGTTGCCGTCTCTTGTGATACTTCATCTTGTACTGTTGGTACTAAAGTAGACGTGTCCTCTCTTATTTTTTCTAGAATAATTTTACTCATGGGCTTATGATTCATTATATAAGCATCTTCTAAAAATTGAGCATTGGTGCTAACAATAATCTTCTGATTTTTAGAATTATAAAGCAAACCCCCTGATCCTGTCCGAACGCTGAATCAACGGACGCTGGGCACGCGGCGCTCTCCGAATTGCTGACGTAGATCTTCGACCGGTCATACGGACCTCCGGCGAACCTGCAAGGAAGTCGGGCCGGGAAGGGGTTCCCGGCGACGACCCTCCGACGCTCAAGTTAGGCAAGTGGACAACAAAGAAGTGGCTCTCAATATCGGAGAATGCGTACCTCCGGTGAAGTGTGAGGCCCTTTATATAGGGCTGCGAAGAGGCTCACGCACACATACCGAGACGAGTACATGTCCTCAGCCCATACCTCAGCATGAACTTGTCAGAAGAGCTTACCTGACACCATACTGCTACAGTCCGAGTACGTCTCTGATGGGACAACGGAACCCTCTGTCATAAGATCCTGAGTATGGTCTAATCGTCGAACATGCCCGCTGTCAGAAGATGTTCCCTTGTCCTTTTCTCCTTTTACCCCATGCCGAGCGTCCGGCCGGTCGGCATGTTCCCTCACGTCCGGCCGATTGTATGTGCTGGTCTGCTCGGAAGATTCCCAGTTGTGTGCTCTGTGGACTGTTCGCAGTGTTTCTATTTTATGTCTTCGGCCGAGCGGGCTACTCGATCGACCCGGCAACCTTGTTCCCCATGAGCGTCGGAGACCCGACTCCCCGTCGGGCTGTTTTTAATTCCGCTGAGACCCCCTTCTGCCGACCGGCCTTCCCTTCTCCAGTCGTCCATTTGACCCTTTGACTTCCATGTGGCGATGACTTCCCTCAGAGGGGGGTCCTTGTTCTTACCGCCAGATCACTTGCCTCCCCTTCAAGTCTAGTCGAAGGAGGCGATTAGTCCGACTGACTGGACCATTAGTTGGGCAGAGCGGCGTATTGCAACTACCATCCGCTCGAAAACAAGGGGTAGCCAAAACGCCAGTCAACGCCAACATTCCTCAGCATCTCTTCGAAGTTTCCGCCAATCTCCATCATTAAGGTCAAGCACGCGCTCATTAAATGCGTTCCAGTGGCTGAATGCCACGTGGCGGTGCTGCCGTCATTGTACAGCGGCGGCGTGGTGTTTTGATGGGATCGAGGTAGTTCGAAATGAATGGCATGATGCGTGCTCCGATTTTCGCGACCTGGATCCGACGGTGGAGGCCGCTTGGGCTCCACCCTATAAAAGCTTCACTTTCTTCCTTCGCCGCATTCCTGCTCTTGCGTGCCTCACAGCTTCTTCTCGCGTTCCAGTTTTTCGGTGATCTTGTATTTCTGTTTTCGGCGATCTCCGGTGCTCTTCCCTCGATCCTCCTCTTCGTTGTAAGGTTCTTCTTCTTTCTCTCTTTGGTTCTAGCATTTTCTTTGCATTTCTTTCCCCAGTTTTTGTCCTCGGGGTACTGTTTCGTTGCCATCTTCTTCCTTTTATCCTCTTTCGTCTTTTTTGATTTCGTTCGCTCGAACAATGGCTAGCTCTTCCTAGCCACAAGACCAAGCCCTCGGCCCATGGTATACCACCATGGAGTCGCGCTTCGATCGGCGCGATGCCGACATTCTGATAGATAGTTTTGACATCCCCTCCAACCTTGAAATCATCCTACCCACAGATTTCGCTCGGCCACACAAACCACAGCGCGGAGCTTTTTATGTTTTCCACGACCAGTTTACAGCCGGTCTGCGATTTCTGATCCATCCCTTCTTTGTAGAAGTTTGCAACTTTTTCGACATTCCGCTCGGAAGCCTAGTCCCCAATACCTTCCGCCTCCTATGCGGCGTTGTCGTCTTATTCAAGATCCATAACATTCCCCTCCGACCAGAGGTCTTCTATTATTTCTATTACCCTAAACAGTCTGAGCCGGGCACTTACATGTTCCAGGCTTGGCCTAGTTTAGTTTTCTTCAACAAACTACCCTCTTCCAATAAGCATTGGAAAGAATTTTACTTTTATATTCGCCTTCCCGAGCGGACCCCCTTCCTGACGAAGTGGCAGATCGGACCACCATCCTCACCAGAGCTCAAAAGGTTCAAAACCCGGCCGGACTATCTCCACGCCGCCAACATGCTTGTCGGTCTGTGCTTTGACATCAACAAATTCCTTCTAGAAGGGGTTATGTACATATTCGGCTTGAGTCCGATCAGAACACCCCTCCCGAGCGACTTCGGTAAGAATTTTACTTGTACAGTTGCCTTGCTTGCTAACTGATTTTTTCCTTTTTCCTTTGCAGCGAATATTGTCATGGAGTCGGTGATGGCTGGTATTCTGAAGAGGAAGGCGGCGGCGCTCGAAGTCGCGGCGGCCAAAGAGATGGAAGTACTCGGCATCCAGCCGGTCAGATCTAATGAGGGACAGAGCGGGACCAATGCTGGGGAGTCGGCTGTTCAGGCTTCTCTTCCAGAGCAAGCGGCTGGCGCAACTGCTAGTCGAGAGCCTTCCGCTCGGGAGGAGGGCTCGGCTCAAGAGGAAGAGCGCCCCCATCGACAAAAAAGACGCCGAGTGGAAACGCCACTTCGCTCGGCTACTTCTGCGATCCATCCATCCGAGCGGGTCACCGCCGCTTCTCGAGGCAAAGCTTCAGAGATCGAGGCGATTTAGTCCGATCGGACTCCCTCCCAACTTGACGCGTCGGCGGACCCTCTTGAGGCCGTTCCAGTCAACATCCTTCCGCCCGCTCCCTGCCAAGTTCATCGTTCTACAATTTTGTCCCAGTTTTCTGCGCCGGCTTCCGCTCCTTCTCCGGCTTCCGCCCAGACGACCCCTGGTCGGCGCCGCACCGTCCGAGTCTCACTTCACCTCCCGACCGAAGAATTGCTGCCCGAGGCCAATCGACCCACAGCGCCCGAGCATATGATCACGATGAAGGGCCCCTTAGCCGAAATGTGGGCCGAAGCTCGGGCGCGGGTGGCGATGATTCCACTCAGCAACTTGGCTAATAGCCACATGCAACAGGCCATCGGGGTAAGTGCATTTTCTGAAGTCGTTTATACATTCTTTCCGATCGGCTACTAATAATTTTTCTTTTGTTAGAGATGGGTGGAGGAGATTGCAGTCTTCAATCGGCTTACCATGGTGGATAAGGAGCTCAAAAGGCTACGGAGTTCGGGCGGCGCTCCTTCCCAAGGCCCTTCATATGCCGATCTTCAGAAGGAGCTCAAAAAGGCCCAAGATCTGTTGGAGGCCGAGCGGAAGAAGACGACCGATCAGGCCCACACTTTGGCCGAGCTCGAGCGTGTGAATAAATATCTAGATCGTAAGATAAGCCTGGAAACCGAGCGGAAGAACACGGCTATCTCCGACCTGGAGAAGAAGAATGTAGAGGCTCGGGGGCTGGAGCAAAAAGTGAAGGAGCTGATGGAGCAGATCGATGGAGAGAAGGTGGGCCGCTCGGCCGATACAACTAAGCATAAGGACGAACTGCAAACTCTGCAGGAGACCCTCGCCACCTCCCAAGCGGCTTTCAAAGAATATCAAGAGGCTGAGCCAAGCCGAGTCGCAACCCTGCGGCTAAACTACATCCGTTCGGCTGAATTTTCAGAGAAAGTCTGCGAACGGATGTACACCGCCTTCGACCTCGCTATGACCGCCACCACGACATATTTGAAGTCCAAGGGTCTCCTTCCCGACTCCACTCTCATCTCGGTCGCAGATCAAGTGGCGCTCCTCGACAACATCCCGAAGGACCTTTACGATTATCTAGAGTATAAGTTTATATGTAATCCGGCCGATCGGCCCAAAACTATCCTTTTTGTAATTCGACCGTTTGGGTTTAATTTCTTTAATGCTATCCTTTCTTGCTTTTTCTTTTGTTAATCCATACGTGTGCTAGCCGCTCGGATTACCAACTACCGTTCGTATTCCCTTAATTCTCCTTGTCATTCGCCTTTCCTCCCTCCTTTCTCGTGTTCGAAAGGGATTTTTACGAAGTCTCTGCGATAGCTAGTCCGCTCGGCTGAATATATCCTGTTTTGCAAACGGGTCTCGAGTCTTTGCAAAGTGCTTTTGGTTAGTTGACCGATCGGCCAACTTGACTTACAAAGTCGCTCTTTATGTCTTCTTCCGCTCGGGGGGTTTATAGTCGCCGGCTCGACTCTCGATTTTTAACGTCGGAGCTTGACGGTCTTCCGCTCGGAGGGTTTATAGTCGCCGGCTCGACTCTCGATTTTTAACGTCGGAGCTCGACGGTCTTCTGCTCGGAAGATTTATAGTCGCCGGCTCGACTCGATTTTTAACGTCGGAGCTCGACGGTCTTCCGATCGGAGGGTTTATAGTCGCCGGCTCGACTCTCGATTTTTAACGTCGGAGCTCGACGGTCTTCCGCTCGGAAGATTTATAGTCGTCGGCTTGACTCTCGATTTTTAACGTCGGAGCTCGACGGTCTTCCGCTCAGAAGATTTATAGTCGCCGGCTCGACTCTCGATTTTTAACGTCGGAGCTCGACGGCCTTCCGCTCGGAAGATTTATAGTCGCCGGCTTGACTCTTGATTTTTAACGTCAGAGTTCGACGATCTTCCGCTCGGAGGGTTTATAGTCGCCGGCTCGACTCTCAATTTTTAACGTCGGAGCTCGACGGTCTTCCGCTCGGAGGGTTTATAGTTGCCGACTCGACTCTCGATTTTTAACGTCGGAGCTCGACGATCTTCCGCTCGGAGGGTTTATAGTCGCTGGCTCGACTCTCGATTTTTAACATCGGAGCTCGACGACCTTTAAGGCTAATTTTAACACTGCCATTCGGCGGAGATATTTGCCATCTTATATCATTTTGCTTCATGCATTACAAGGATATAGGCGACCAAAACATATATAAAATTACATCAGCGCACCTCTCACCTAGCTCGGTACGGCTGGAGATGATTCGCGCTCCATGGTCGATCCAGCCGCCGTCCGTCTTCCTCTTCCAAATAATAGGCACCCGAGCGGAGCTTCTCGATGACTTTGAAGGGGCCCGCCCAAGGAGCCTCTAGCTTGCCAACGTCTCCGACCGGTTTTACTTTCTTCCAGACAAGGTTGCCAACCTGGAATGCTCTGGGGATTACGCGCCGGTTGTAGTTTTGCTTCATCCGTTGCCGGTACGCCATCAGCCGGACGGATGCCTTTGCTCGCTCTTCGTCGACCAAATCCAGCTCCATGTTCCTCCGCTCGGCGTTGTCATCATCATAATTCTGGATCCGGACAGACTCGACGCCGACTTCGACCGGAATAACCGCTTCGTCGCCATACACCAAATGGAAAGGCGTGACGCCCGTTCCTTCCTTTGGGGTCGTGCGGATGGCCCATAAGACGCCTAGCAGCTCGTCCACCCAGCTTCCTCCCATGTGGTCCAGTCGGGCTCGAAGAATTCTAAGGATTTCTCTGTTGGTTACTTCCTCTTGGCCGTTGCTTTGTGGATACGCCACGGAAGTAAAGTGTTGTTCAATACCATAACTTTTGCACCAATCTTCGAGCTGCTTTCCCGTAAATTGTCGTCCGTTATCAGATACGAGCCGACGAGGGATGCCGAAACGATAAATTATATGCTGCCAGATAAACTTCTTGACCATCTGCTCGGTGATCTTGGCCAGTGGCTCGGCCTCCACCCATTTGGAAAAATAGTCGACAGCCACGAGTAGAAACTTCCGCTGACTGGTCGCCATAGGAAATGGACCCACAATATCCATTCCCCACTGGTCGAACGGACAGGATACGGTAGCTGCTTTCATTTCCTCCGCTGGTCGGTGGGAGAAGTTTTGATACTTCTAGCAGGAAAGGCACGTCGCGAAGGTCCGAGCGGCGTCTGCTTGCAAGGTTGGCCAGAAGTATCCGGCCAACAGGATCTTCTTAGCCAATGATCGTCCGCCCGGATGCCCTCCGCACGATCCTTGATGCACTTCTTGGAGGATGTATGCCGCGTCTTTCGAGCTCACACATTTCAACAGCGGACAGGAGAAAGCCTTCTTGTAGAGTTGGTCTCCAATGAGCGTGAACCGACCGGCTCTCCTCCTTAATTGCTGGGCTGCTTCTCGATCTAATGGTGTTGCCCCCGACCGAAGAAATTCTATGATGGTTGTCCTCCAATCGCTCGGAAACTCGAGGCCCTCCATCCGGTCGACGTGTGCCACCAAAGATACTTGTTCAATTGGCTACTGGATGAGGACCGGCGTTATTGAATTTGCTAGTTTGGCTAACTCATCTGCCGCCTAATTTTCCGCTCGGGGTATCTTCTGTATAATGACCTCTCTGAAGTTGGCCTTGATCTTTTCGAAGGTTTCAGCGTAGAGCTTGAGCCGAGCGTTGTTAATCTCAAAAGTGCTAGAGAGCTGCTGAGCGACCAACTGAGAATCTGAATGCAGCGTCACCCGACCGGCCCCCACATGTCGGGCGGCCTGTAAGCCGGCTATAAGAGCCTCATACTCTGCTTCGTTATTTGTAGCTCTATAATCCAGCCGGACGGATAAGTGCATCTTTTCTTCTTGAGGAGAGAGTAATAGTACGCCAATCCCGCTTCCGAGCCGAGTGGACGATCCGTCCACAAATATTTTCCACATAGCTTCGGGCTCTGGCCTTTGCACTTCGGTGATAAAATCTGCCAAGGACTGCGCCTTTATCGCTGAGCTGGGTTGGTACTGAATGTCAAATTCGCTCAACTCCGTTGTCCATTTGATGAGTCATCCGGATGCTTCGGGGTTCAACAGCACTCTTCCCAAAGGGCTATTCGTCCGGACGATGATAGTATGTGCCAAGAAATAGGGGTGAAGCCTCCGAGCGGTGAGGACCAAGGCGAAAGCTAGTTTCTCGAGCCTAGTGTAGCGAGATTCTGCGTCTTTTAAAATATGACTTAAGAAATACACGGGTTCTTCTCCACTCGCCTTCACTAATGCCGAGCCTACTGCATGCTCAGTTGAAGATAAGTAAATACAGAGCGGCTCACCCACAGTTGGCTTGGCTAGCACAGGCAGAGAGTTCAGATATGCCTTCAATTCTTCGAACGCCCGATCGCATTCTTCATCCCAATGAAACTTGGTAGCCTTGCGCAAGATTTTGAAAAAAAGAAGACTCCGATCGACCGTCTTCGAGATGAACCTGGACAATGCTGTTATCCGACCGGTCAAGCGCTGGACTTCCCTCAGATTTCTTGGGGGCGGCATATCTTGTAATGCTTTCACCTTGCTGGGATTTGCTTCGATGCCCCGCTCAGTCACTATGTAGCCCAGGAAACGTCCGCCTTTTGCTCCGAATAGACACTTCTGAGGGTTCAGTTTAACTCCATACCTCCTTAGCGTTCGGAAAGTCTCCTCCATGTCTTTAAAGAGATCGGTCGATCGGACGGACTTGATGAGGATATCGTTCACGTATACATCCAAATTTCGTCCGATCTGCTCCTTGAACACTTTGTTCATCAAGCGTTGGTAAGTTGCTCCCGCGTTCTTCAGTCCGAACGGCATCACATTGTAGCAGTACGTGCCGTCGGCTGTAACGAAGCTAACCTTCTCTTGATCTTCTCGGGCGAGCGGCACTTCATGGTAGCTCTGATAGGCATCGAGCATGTATATCAACTCGCAGCCGGCTGTGGAGTCCACCAGTTGATCGATTCGGGGCAAAGGATAAAAATCCTTGGGGCACGCTTTGTTGAGATCCCGAAAATCAATGCAAACTCTCCACTTGTTGCCCGGCTTGGAGACTAGTACTACGTTCGCCAGCCAGCTTGGGAACTGAACCTCGCGTATGTGGTCGGACTCCAGGAGCTTCTCGACCTCCGCTCGGATGATGGCATTTTGTTCGGCACTGAAGTCCCTCTTTCTTTGCTTCACCAGAACAGATAATAACCCTATTTCTTTTTATAACCACATTGCTATTAAAAGAAATAGAATATCAATCCAAATACAGTTTAGAAACTGAAATTAAATTCTTTCTAAAACTATGTACATAAAGACAATTTCTTAAAACTAAACTTCTATTCCTATCAAAAGATAAGTAGACGTCTCCCACTGCAACAGCCGCCACCTTAGTAGCATTGCCCATGTAGACAGTTATCTCTCCTTCAAATAGTCGTCGGGTTTCTGGAACCCCTGCAAAGAGTTGCAGACATGATCAGTGGCTCCCGTATCTACACACCAGGTGCTGGTAGATAACACCGCTAAACATATTTCAACTACTAGAGAATGAGATATACCTTTATTGTTCTGATTCCTATGAGGACAATCTGCTTTCCAATGTCCAGCCTACTTGCAGATGAAGTACTTGCCTTTCGACTTCTTCATTCCAGCTTTTTGTCTTGTTCCTAGAGGTTTATTCACCTTCTTTGCTGAAACAACATGTTTCTTCTTCTTCTTGCCTTTCGACTTAAAAGTAAAACCATTTTCAGCATAGTGAATCTAAGAACTATGACGAAATATACCTTCTGCTGCCTATAGTTCTGTCAGAAGTTCCACCAACGTATACTCCCTTTTGTTCATGTTATAGTTTAGGCAAAACTGCTCAAAACTTCTGGGTAGCGTTTGGAGAATAATATCGACTTGGGTTTCCCCATCGATTTCACCTCCAAGGACTTGTATTTCATTTAGATAAGCCATCATCTTGAGGATATGATCCCTTACGGGTGTCCCCTATGACATGGTGTCTGTCATTAACTTTCTCATTGCCTCTTGCCTAGCAGTCCGACTCTGGTGCCGAAAGAGTTCTTTGAGATTGTTCATTATATCATAAGCAGTTGGTAAATCTTGATGTTGATGTTGCAATACATTTGACATTGAAGCCAAAATGTAACACCACGCCATCTCATCTGCTTTTACCTATTTCTTATGATACTCAATCTCCTCTGGGGTAGAATCACAGTTAGGTGTATCTGGGCATACCTCTGACAGTACAAACTTATAGCTTTCAGCAGTTAAGACAATGTCCAGGTTTCTTTTCCAATTTATATAGTTGGGACCAGTAAGTCTATTCTCTTTCAGTATAATTGTCAGTGGGTTGAAAGTCATCCTAAGAATCACAAAATAAACTTTGGTCAAGACTCTAAATTTAGAATAATATTGATTCCTCAAACAATACTATTTTAAATTAACCAACACCTCAAAACACCATGAATTTTGTATGTCATGTTAGTGTGGACGTATACAAATTCAACATTCATAAGAGGAGAGTTTTACCCATTAATTTTATTATCTTGTCATCCCAAATTTATGACATATAAAATTAATAGTTGGTTTTCTTTTGGTCACACAAAACAATAACAGTGACTCCATTGGGGAGGATACTATTAAATGCGTCTAAGTGTATATACCATTACTTGATACTTAGTCCATTAAATAAGATTGTGCCCCTTCAGTTGGAGAAGATCACACACTCCTAAATAATTTCCTATAACCATCCATAAAAGAAGTTTAATCTAGTGATCCGCAACAAACTCATCCGTTGTGGAGGGAGACACTCAGAGCCAACACGCAAGCTTGTTACATCACTTACAAACCAGTAATGGAGACCATGGAATTTATTTAAAAATATCTCTCCCACTTAGTTATTTAAGGTGAGGAATTTTAAACTATGCGAGCACACATCACAGTAAGTAAAGCAACAAATATGGAAAAATATTTTTCTAACTATTATTGCATTTTCTATCACTGTCCTCCGTGTGCCGCCAACCCTATCTGCTGCCATTTTTAGCCACCGCAATCGGGTCCCGTCGCCGCATCCATCTTGTTTCCTATTCCGTTGCGTCTCTGGTGCTCCAATAGTACCACGCCTCGTAAGGATATGATCCGTGACAAAAATAGAATTTTACATTTATCGATCCTATATTCCACAAGGGAATGCACATATAATCTAGATCAAAACAAAAATGTAAAATCCTAATAACTAATATAACTCCTGCTGTATTTAATATTACAATCATGCACATACAATAAAATACCCTTGACATGTCTAAGGGTCCAATCACACACAGCAACCATAAGCCATAATAGTTGGAGCCTGCAACCACAAAGTTAGCACATCCTACTATTATCCTGCCTAAATTATGTATGACATGTGCATAATTAACTAAAAACCAAAACACACAAAGGCAAACCCTAGCTCTGATACCAATTGTTGGTTGGTCCTAGAAAGATCGTACCGGTTCCACTGTACAAAAATTATGTACAAGTGTCGAACCTTTCATAAACAACCTATTGTGTTCTTTAGAAATTAAATTAGGAATCACAAATAGAACTTAATATTATTGATTCCAAATTTAACTTATCTGTTCTTAATGGTTTAGATTTGGATTGCAAACGGAACTTAACAATATTGATCCAAATCCACCTATGTTATAAAATTGATTAAATATTTATTTCTAAAATTGGCTCTTAGGTCAAACATGGCGAGACACTAGACCTTCTTGGGTATGAGATCATCCACCACTACCTCGACAAAGCCTTTAATAGAAATTCAATATTTAATTTCCTAAAATAACATTAGGTTTAACAGAAAAGAACAATCGAATCACAATTCCGAAAAACAAAATAAAAGAAACACAACTTCGAAACAAATCCGAAACTCTAGAATCATATGCTTCTTGTGTTTGGAATTCGTACAAAGAAGAACTAGTATGATGTATAAAATAATTACTAGTTATACCTCTTCTTTGTATGCTAATAACCTTGAGATCTTTTACCGTATTCCTCGCCTCTTCTTGGACGTCGTGTGAGCGACTATCCTCCAAGATGAACACTACCCAAAAGCTTCTTCCTCCTTCTCTTAAAATCCGGCCACCACCACCACAAAGAAATAAGAGAGCAAGGGGAAAAGAGAGGGAGAGAGGGCCGGCCACAAGAGAGAGCTCCAACAAGAGAATAAGAATTGATTGATCATGAGGCCTCTCCTCCCATTCTTTTATATTACTTGCCCAAGGCAAATAAGGAAAAGATTTTGACAAAAATTAAAATCTTCCTCTTGCTTTTCCTTTTCCCCTTTTATTTTTCCTTTTATTTCCTTTGATTGATTCAATCAATGATTGAATCATTGATTGATTGGCCGACCCCTTGCTTGGGCACCAAGCAAGGGTGACCGACCCTTAAAATAAGTGAAACAATCTTTGTAAAAATTTATAAGCAAAGAAGAAAAGCTCTTATAAAATTTTACAAGCTCTTTTTTAATTTCCTAATGTGGATGTTAAAAAAAAGGAAAGTTCTAAAAATTAAAACCAAGTTTTAAAATTTAAAACTTCTCTTCTAAAATTTCCTTTTTAACATGGTTACAAAAATAGAAAGTTTCAAATTTAAAACTTCTCTTCCTTTTTCTAAAAACCATGAGGATGGTTAAAAAAGGAAAGTTTTAAAACTTTTAAACTTTCTTTTAAACCATGTGGCCTAATTCAAATAAAGAAAGTTTTATATTTTAAAAACTCTTTTTTAAAACTTGTAGATATCTACAAAGAGAAGATTTTAAAAATTCAAAACACCCCTCCTAGTTTGAATTATATTGGTTGGCCCCTTCTTGCTTGAGCACTAAGCAAAGGGTCGGCCCCCTTTGAGAAGTAAGTGGCCGACCCTTGGCTTGGTCACCAAGCCTTGGGTCGACCCCCTCTTGGACACCAAGATGGACTTTATATGGATGGACTTGATGCTTTAATGAGGCTACGACAGGGACCTAGAGGAGAAATTAGTTTTGGCCTTCCGACGAGCTTGAGTATCCCGTGTTCGCCCCGAACACACAACTCAAGTTCATCAATAATAACTCATTCCACTAGAAAGTTATTATTGTACTATCGCACCAATCCCAAATTACATTATGGGCTCCTTCTTATCATGAGTGTGTTAGTCTCCCTGTGTTTAAGATATCGAATGCCCATTAATTTAATTGAGTTACTGACAACTCACTATAATTAATGTCTTAGTCCAAGAGTAGTACCACTCAATCTCATTGTCATGCCGGACTAAGTCCATCTGCAGGGTTTAACATGACAATCCTTATGAGCTCCTCTTGGGGACATTCTTAACCTAAATTACTAGGACACAGTTTCCTTCTATAATCAACAACACACACTATAAGTAATATCATTTCCCAACTTATCGGGCCTATTGATTTATCGAGCTAAATCTCACCCTTTGATAAGTTAAAGAAATAAATACTAAATATATATGCTTGTTATTATATTAGGATTAAGAGCACACACTTCCATAATAACTAAGGTATAGTTTTTTTATTAAGTCAATATAAAAAAACTTACCTAAAATGGTCCTACTCATTATACTTAGAGTGTATTAGTGTAATTTATTAGTCAAGATAAACTAATACCTAATTACACTATGACTATTCCAATGATTTATTCCTTTCCATCTTAGTCGTGAGCAACTGTTTATAATTTATAAAGAACTAATAATATGCTCTTCTGTGTGTGACACCACACTCCATGTTATCTATAATATAAATTAATTGAACAACTACACTTAACAAATAAATGTAGACATTTGACCAATGTGATTCTTTTATTTCAAAAATAAATGTTTACAAAAGCTATACTTTTAGTATACACTCTAACATTCTCGTGCAAGATCAACTGAAGCTCCTAGACTTGGCTGATCACCGTCTTGGAGTCAATCATCTTGTAATCCAGGAATCGACCCACGATGAACTTCTTGGCCCCCTACATCTTCCGTCTTGTACTTCTTCTCCAAGGACTCCCACAACTCTTTAGTCATTCTCTTCATGCTATACACAACGTACAATGAGTCGGTAAGGTAACTGAGGATGTAATTTAGGTAAAGAAACTCAGAATGAGTCTATGCCTCCATTGCACTGATGGTTTATGCATTAGCATCCTTAGCACGCTTGGGAGGGTCCTTGGTCAAAAACCGAGCCAGATTGATCGTGGTAAGGTAGAAAAGCATCTTCTACTGCCACCTCTTGAAGTTCAGTCCACTGAACTTCTCTAGTTTTTCCCAACGACTGATTGGCACAGTTCCTATCGAGGTAGAGGGGGCCTGCACGTGTTGAGTCTGTTGCACCTCAACGTTCTTTTCTATGGCCATCTCAACATAATCAAATCTATTTCAAGATTGTTGGACAATCTGTTACCGGAGATATTGGGGAATTAACTGAATTAAAATTACACAAAATCAATTATAACTTATTTGTCGAGATGACCTAGGCTGATAATCTCAGGCTGCCAACAGGGGCTGGTTTCTGTTAATTGTTGAGTGTAGATAGAGTACCGAGTTCGAGCAGCAAAGTCTGAGCGGGTGAAGCGGCCAAACGGGCGAAGTGACCGAGGCCTGCGATGGTCGTAGTTTTCTTGAAACAGATTCGCCCCACCTTTAGCTGTGCTTCGAGGTCTCCTCGGGTCGTCTGTTTCTCAGGATACAACGGCAAAACCACAAACGCAACCAAGCACTGGTTGTTCGTGGCGAACTGAGAATGCACTTGAGTACTATCACGAGTAGTTCATGTTGGAGTGTATACGAAAAGCCTAGCTTTTGTATAAACGTTTATTTAAAAATAAGAATCACATTGGTCAAATGACTACATTTATATAAAGTGTAGTTGTTTAATTAATTTATATTGTAGATAACATGATGTGTGGTGTCACACACAGAAGATCATGTTATCGATTCTTTATAAATTATAAACAATCACTCACGACTAAAATGGAAAGGAACAAACCATTAGAATAGTCGTAGTGTAATTTGGTATTAGTTTATCTTGACTAATAAATTATACTAGTACACTATGAGTGTATTGAGTATGACCATTTAAGGAGAGTTTTTTTATACTGACTTAATAAAAGAACAAGTCCTTAGTTATTATGGAAGTGTGTGCTCTTAATCCTAATATAATAATAAGCACATATATTTAGTATTCATTTCTTTAACTTATCAAAGGGTGAGATTTAGCTCGATAAATCAAAAGGCCTGATAAGTTGGGAAATGATATTACTTATAGTGTGTGTTGTTGATTATAGAAGGAAACTGTGTCCTAGTAATCTAGGTTGAGAATGTCCCCAAGAGGAGCTCATAAGGATTGTGATGTTAAACCTTGCAGGTGGACTTAGTCCGACATGATGATGAGGTTGAGTGGTACTACTCTTGGACTAAGATATTAATTAAGTGAGTTGTAAGTAACTCATTTAATTAGTGGACATTCGACATCTTAAACACAGGGAGACTAACACACTCATAATAAGAAGGAGCCCAAAACGTAATTTGGGATTGGTGCGGTAGTTCAATAATAATTCTTTAGTGGTATGAATTATTATTGATGAAATTAAGTTGAGTGTTCGGGGTGAACATGGGAAGCTTAATTTCATCGGGAGAACAAAACCAATTTCTCCTCTCGGCCCCTATCGTAGCCTCTTGTATATAGAGATTTATACCCACCCATACCCTCCTTCTTACCCACCTTAAGGTGGCCGGCCAAGCCTAGTTTGGAGCCTAAGCTAGGGTCGGCCAAACCAAGGTGTGAGTGTTGGTTAGTCCTAAGAAAATCGTACCGGTTCCACTGTACAAAAATTTTTTGTACAAGT
Source organism: Zingiber officinale (assembly GCF_018446385.1). NCBI lineage: Eukaryota > Viridiplantae > Streptophyta > Magnoliopsida > Zingiberales > Zingiberaceae > Zingiber > Zingiber officinale. The sequence goes on along the minus strand of NC_055997.1, from coordinate 83,711,136 downwards.
GTCGAACCTTTCCTTAAATAACCTATTGTGTTCTTTAAAAATTAAATTAGGAATCGCAGACGGAACTTAACATCATTGATTCCAAATTTAACTTATCTGTTCTTAATGGTTTAGATTTGAATCGCAAGCAGAACTTGACACTATTGATTCAAATCTACCTAAGTTATTAATTCCATAAATATTAATTTCCAAAATTGGCTTCCAGGACTGCATGGCGAGGCACATGACCTTCTTGGATATGGGAGCAACCACCACCGCCTAGGCAAAGCCTTTTAAGGAAAGCTAATATTTATTTCCTTAAATAACTCTAGGTTAACCAAAAAGAACAATCGAATCACAAATTCGAAAAAGAAGAAAACACAAACTCGAAAAACTATTTCGAAAACTCTAGAATCATATGCCTCTTGTGCTTGGTATTTCCAAATATAATAATACAAAGAAAACTAATATGATGCGGAAAATAATTATTAGTTATACCTTTCTTTGTAAGCAAAAAATAACCTCTTGATCTTCTACCGTATTCCTCTTCTAACCTTGGACGTTGTGTGGGCAACGATCTTCCGAGATGAGAACCACCAAGCACCTTCTTCTTCCTTCTAGGTTTCGACCACCAAAAGTTCCTCCAAAGATGAAGAGGTTCAGCCACCACCAAGCTCCAAGGGATGCTAGAAATATCACCTCCTTTTCTCTTCTTCTTCTCCAAGCAAGATCCGGCCACCACAAGGACTCCAAGGAAGAGATGAGGTTCGGCCACAAGATGGAGAAGAGAGAAAGAGGAGGGGCCGACCACACCAAGGAAGAAAAGAGAGGAAGAAAAATAGAATAGAGGTTGTACCATATGAAGGCTCCTCTACCTCCTATTTTATAATCCTTGGTCTTGGCAAATAATGAAATTTTAATAAAAACTTCCTTAATTCTTTTGCCATGAAAAGGAAAATTTATTTAATTAAAAAATAATTTTCTTTTTATTATTTCAATGGCCGACCACTTTAAAATCTCCAAGCAAATAAAGTTTTAAACACAAATTAAAACTTCCTTATTTGCTTCCGAAAATTTATAAAAAAAATTCTCCAATAATTTTTCCCTTCATGGTGGATTATAAAAAGGAAATTTTATAAATTAAAATCTTTCTTTTAAACATGTGGATAAAAAGAAAGTTATCTCTAAAAAATTAAAATATCTTTCAATCTACAAATAAGGAAAGATATCAAATCTTTTATTAATCTTTTGTAGAAACTTATAAAAGAGAATATTTAATTTTTAAACTCTTTTTTAAATCATGAATATGGTTAAAGAGGAAAGTTTTGTTAAAATTAAAATCCACCTTTTAATCTACAAATAAGGAAAGATTTCAAATCTTTTCTTAATCTCTATAAAAGGAAAGATTTAAATTTTAAACTCTCTTTTAAAACCATGATATCCACATAAGAAATAATTTTAATAAAAATCCCTTTTTAATATGATGTGGCCGGCCACCTAAGCTTGGGCTCCAAGCTATTGGCCGGCCACCTTAAGGCTCATTCTTTAGGCTTGGCTGGCCCTAAGCTTGAGCTTCAAGCTTAGCTTGGCCGGCCCCTATAGGTTGGGTAAGAAGGTGGGTATATGGTGGGTATGTGGTGGGTATAAATCTCTATATACAAGAGGCTACGATAGGGACCGAGAGGAGGAATTGGTTTTGGTCTTCCGATGAAATTAAGCTTCCTGTGTTCGCCCCGAACACACAACTTAATTCCATCAATAATAATTCATTCCACTAAAGAACTATTATTGAACTACCACACCAATCCCAAATTACATTTTGGGCTCCTTCTTATTATGAGTGTGTTAGTCTCCCTGTGTTTAAGATGTTGAATGCCTACTAATTAAATGAGTTACTGACAACTCACTTAATTAATATCTTAGTCCAAGAGTAGTACCACTCAACCTTATCGTCATGTCGGACTAAGTCCACCTGCAGGGTTTAACATGACAATCCTTATGAGCTCCTCTTGGGGGCATTATTAACCTAGATCACTAGGACACAGTTTTCTTCTATAATCAACAACACACACTATAAGTGATATCATTTTCTAACTTATCGGGCTTATTGATTTATCGAACTAAATCTCACCCATTGATAAATTAAAGAAATAAATATCAAATATATGTGCTTGTTATTATATTAGGATTAAGAGCACACACTTCCATAATAACTGAGGTTTTTATTCTTTTATAAAGTCAGTATAAAAGAAACGACCTCTAATGGTCCTAGTCAATATACTCTAAGTGTATTAGTGTAATTATATAGTTAAGATAAACTAATACCTAATTACACTACGACATTCCAATGGTTTGTTCCTTTTTATCTTGGTCGTGAGCTATTGTTTATAATTTATAAGGTACTGATAACATGATCCTCTGTGTGTGACACCACACACCATGTTATCTACAATATAAATTAATTGAACAACTACATTTATCATAAATGTAGACATTTGACCAATGTGATTCTTATTTCTAGATAAATATTTATACCAAAAGCTAGGCTTTTAATATACATCCTAATAGTGAGGTGGTCGGCCCTAGCTTGAGTCCAAGCTTGGTGTGGCCGACTATAATTAATTAAAAGGATTTTATTTTTAAATTTTTTTTCTTATGTGGATTCCGTGGTTTTAAAAGAGAGTTTAAAATTTAAATCTTTCCTTTTATAGCTTTTTACAAAGGATTAAGAAAAGATTTGATATCTTTCCTTATTTGTAGATTAATAGGAAGATTTTAATTTTGATAAAATTTTCATTGTTTGTAACCATGTTCATGTTTTAAAAAAAGAGTTTAAAATTTAAATCTTTCCTTTTATAGCTTTCTACAAAGGATTAAGAAAAAATTTGATATCTTTCCTTATTTGTAGATTGATAGGAAGATTTTAATTTTGATAAAACTTTCCTTTTTTTGTAACCATGTTCATGATTTTAAAAGAGAGTTTTAAAATTAAATATTTCCTTTTATAAGTTTCTACAAAAGATTAAGAAAATATTTGATATCTTTCCTTATTTGTAGATTGAAAGAAGATTTTAATTTTAGAGAAAACTTTCCTTTTTGGAAAACATCCACATGTTTAAAAGAAATATTTTAATTTATAAAATTTCATTTTATAGCCCACTATAAAGGAAAAAATTATTAGAGAAATTTTTTAATAAATTTTCGAAAACAAATTAGGAAGTTTTAATTCTTGTATGAATTAAACTTTCCTTGATAGGAGCTAATAGGTGGCCGACCATGTTAATAATGAAAAGGAAATTGTTTTTTTATTAAATAAATTTTATTTTTCATGGCAAAGGAATTAAGGAAGTTTTTTATTTGAATTTCCTTATTTGTCAAGACCAAGGATTATAAAAGAGGGGGTAGAGATACCTTCAAAATAGAGACGACTCTATTCTATTTCTTTCTCTCTTTTCCTCCTTGTGGTGGCCGACCCTATTGCTTTTCCCTCTTCCTTTTCTTTCTTCTTCATTGGCCGAACCTCATCATCTCTTAGAGCTTGAAGGTGGTCGGATTCTAGCTTGGAGAAGGAGAGAAAGGAAGCATCCCTTTGGAGCTTGGTGGTGGTGGTCGAACCTCATCTATTCTTGGAGTACTTGTGGTGGCCGAACCTTGCAAGGAGAAGAAGGCTTTGGGTGGTTCTCATCTCGGTAGATCGTTGCCCACACAACGTCCGGGATAAGAAGAGGAATACAGTATAAGATCAAGAGGTCGTTGTATACAAAGAAAGGTATAACTAGCAATTATTTTCCGCATCATACTAGTTTCTTTTCTATGTATGAATTCCAAACACAAGAGGCATATGATTCTAGAGTTTCAAATTTGTTTCGAAGTTGTGTTTATTTTGTTTTGTTTTTTGGATTTGTGATTCAATTGTTCTTTTCGGTTAAACCTAATGTTATTTTAGGAAATTAAATATTAAATTTCTATTAAAGGTTTTGTCGAGGCAGTGGTGAATGATCTCATACCCAAGAAGGTCTAGTGTCTCGCCATGTTTGACTTGGGAGCCGATTTTAGAAATAAATATTTAATCATCTTTATAACATAGGTGAATTTGGATCAATAGTTTTAAGTTCCGCTTGCGATCCAAATCTAAACCATTAAGAATAGATAAGTTAAATTTGCAATCAATAATGTTAAATTCCGTTTGCGATTCCTAATTTAATTTCTAAAGAACATAATAGGTTGTTTAGGAAATGTTCGACACTTGTACAAAATTTTTGTATAGTGGAACCGGTACAATCTTCCTAGGACCAACCAACAGTTCAGCCGAGCAGATGCACGACTAAGAGAAGAATTAGGGAACGAAGGTGGAGGAATTCTCTTGCTTTCGCTTTCGCTTCTCTTCTGCTTCTTTTCTTTGCTCAAGATCCAACCTCCTTATATAGGAGCTCTCACCTTGCCTACAATAAATGATCAAATTATGATCATTTAATGCTGGGTTTAATGTTATCATTAATGAGTTTAATGTCTTCATTAATGTCGAGACGTTACGAAATCATTATTAATGGGTTTAATGTTGCCATTAATACTGAGACGTTACGAAATCACCATTAATAAGTTTAATGCCACCATTAATGTCGAAACGTTACGGAATCATTATTAATGGGTTTAATGCCACCATTAATGTCGAGACGTTACGGAATCACCATTAATTTCATATTAATGCTTCCGTTACACTCTTGAGCATGTAGCAAAAAGAAATTCAAGTGACAATATGTTGGTTTATTCTTTTGGGCAAATTTTGTCTCGACGTAGGTCGTGCTTGCACACAAGTCAACTTTGGTTCAATACAATCCGAGCCCTGTATTTGCACCCACCCCTGCGCACTCACGCATGAGCGAGTCTCTCTCCATGCATATGTTTACAACATCAATGCATGTGCCATAACTTAAACCAATAATAAAGTCAAGAGACTTCTAATGTGGGACTAAACCCATGCACAATAGAGTCTCTTCGTCTCCACCTCTTTATTTCATTCACATTTCCAACACAATATTCTTAAACAACGTTCGTAAACAATGTTACGAACCATATTCATTAATAAAACTCTTTTCAATATGCTAAATAAATAATAAAATAAAATAAAATAAACAAATAAGTTAAATTATCAAGCTCAATAACTAATCAGACACTAAAAGTTTCAAACAATCAAACAAACTTGAATTAAGAGTTCGATAACATCTAAACAAACTAAGCTTAAACTAAACTCAAGCCAAGCTCAAGCCAAGCTTGAACAATCATTTCAAAAGTTTGGTTCATTTTAAACTCAGCTTGGCTCGGTTCGATTACCTTATCAAACAAACTTGAATACCCTAAAGCTCGGCTCGGCTCGGCTCGGCTTGGCTCGTTTATAGCCTTGATCTGGGGCTAAGTTAGAGATGATGTCAACAACTAAGGTTGAGCCAGGATGTTGTCAGCGACTGAGGCCAAGCCAGGGATGATATTGGCTATTGAGGGTGAGAGGGGCGAGCCAAAGATGATGTCGACTACTAAGGCCGAGCTGGGGACAATATCAGTGATTGAGGTTGAGTCAAGGATGACGTTGACGACTAAAGTTGAGCCAAGGATGATATGACCGAGCCAGGGATGATATCGACAATCGAGGACGGGCAGGGAGGATGTCAGCAACTGAGGTAGAGTCAAAATAACTGACTTATTCATGGTCAAACTTGAATCTTTGGGATGAGTGAACAAGTTCGATAGACTTGAGTCATTTTTTGGCTGAGTCTTATACTTTTTGATACTTTTTGAGTCACGTTTGATCCATTTTGACTTTGATTGACAATTCAACATAATTTTTAACCACGTGGAATATGTGGGGGTTATCATTAAAATATTCGCTACCTTAGTGGGACCCTAGTGTCGGCCTCACGGATATGAAGGGAGGTACATACGGGTTACACAAGCTATAGGCAAATTTGTCCATCGATTGTTGCCTCTACTAGTTTAGTTGAGATGGTAAGTGGATGATAAATTTGTTAAATAAATGAAGGGTCGAATCTCGGGGCTAATGAAATATAAATTCCTATACCTCTGGTACGATACTAAGTCACCCTCTCATCTATGTTACCTCTTCGTCATCTTGATTTATTTTTCTCGTGATGATTTTGGAGCAAATTGATGAATATGTTAGCAATAAACATAATCACCTTTTACCTAATGTTCATCGATTGTTTGTCGAGTTCAAAAGTAAACTGAAACTGGCTTTTGAATTCAATACTTTGCAAACATTGAAGAAATTTGGTTACTAATTTATCCAGGAAGGAGGCTTCTCTCCTTATTTTTCTTGCACCACAAGTGTTTACCGTGTCGTTGGAGTGTCCTTCCTCATCCCTCGTTCCTAGCCATGGCTGATGTTGTTTTGAGTTGAGTCGGATGACCTATCTTCTTGCTGATTCTTGCGAAAATGATGTGCCCTTTGAAATCCTTATTCCTCGGTATTGTTTGTTTAAAAAAAAAACATCAACTGCTGAAATATATTTCTAATTGATCCGGTCTGAGGAGATCGAGTCTTGTTGAGTCGTCTTCTATCAAGTCAGTTTTTGCCCAGTTGGCTTGCACTAGATCAAGCTTTGCTTAGTGGACTTCAACCAATTGTAGAACTTTGATGAGTCGGACTCCGACAAATCTCCTTCTATCGAGTTGAGTTTCACCGGTTTCTGGCGAACCGAGTCCTGATGAGTCAGCTCCTGGGAAGTAGAGTCATGGCGAGTTGATTTTGGCAGATAGAGTCACAGCGAATCGACTTCTAGCGGAGAAGTGTTGGTGAGTCGGTTTCTAGTGGGTAGAGTTTGACTTTACTAAAATCGACCAATAGAAGATTAGAAGAGGATCACGATATACTTTGACGTGGCACTCCATGCTCAAATTAATTTTGGGAGAAAACAAGTGGAAAAAAGAGTAACGAAGTTGAGTGCATTGTGCAAACCTTTTCTCAATTGATGTTGCTACCTTCTTTATATAAAGAAGATTACCTTAGGATCGAATTTAAAAATTGAGTTAGATTTTTTTTAAAATTCTAATTTTTTTTATAAAAAATTGATTAATTCATTTTAAAACTTTTTATCGAATAAATTGAATTTTTAGACCTAATTAAATTTTTAGATTGAAATGAAATACTTATTAAGTAGAACTGAATTTGTACATCTGATTAAGGAAATTTAACTAATTCAATTTTTATCCGAATTAATAGATATTTTATCTATTTAATACAATGATGGCCAATGATATTATTTTTTTACCCTTTGCAGTCGACGGATCTCTCTTTTCTCTATTTGTTATAACGCATGCTATTTTATAACCGACGGCCCCTCTGTAATTGATGAATTCGATTTAAATTTGGACTAATCAAGATCTATATTGATCAAATTCGATCATGTCATATGGTGCCATGAATTTTTTAAATGGACGATTGATTTAAGTAAATGATTGTCTTACTTTTTTTAATGGACGATTGACTTAAGTAAATGATTGCTTGGTGTGAGCGTTTCATTTTTCATCGCATCACAATTTTCTTAGGTGGCCTCTCCTTTTCATTTGTCGTCGAATCAAATCCGCTCATCTCATTTTCCCTTAACGAGTTCATTAGGTTTGCGTCGCTCGTTCCAGGCCCCGCGACGGCGGACCCGATTCGTACCCTCTCCGATCCCAACGGTTTGCCTACCGATAGGTCCGATACCGACTGACGAACAAGGAAGGGCTCGCTGTTTCTTTGCGTTCCGCTCTCCGTCTAGGGATCCTTTGTGCCACCGCCCGATTGCCCAAATCCTCCATCCGATGGCCGCCGCGGCCGATTTGGCCAGAGGAGCGCTCTGGGTGCTGCTGTTGCTCCTCCTTGTCGTCGCCCTCGCGCCCTCGCCTGCGCTGGCGCGGCCCGACAAGGAGACGAGGGAGAAGTTCTACGGTGACCTTGTGAGGAGCAAGGTTCGGAATAACACAGGCGATGGGAGCATCGCGGATATGTTCGATCGCGTCCTCGAGAAGGAGTTCTCTGAAAACGACACACCTGAAGGTGAGCAGTCGAGGTTCTTCTTTTCGTTCCAGAAGTGTGATTACATAGAGAATAATTGCATTTATCCCAACAAATGCCTCCTAAAGCTTGTGCTGTTAGGAAGTTGATTCCTCTTTATCTCTTCCGGAAAGTTTATTTTTCCATCCAGTTTTGCGTAATCTAAGAACGATAAATGAATAGGTTGTAAATAAAGAAAATTCATCTCGACGCCCCTCTCAAATATATGGGCAAATTTTTCGATGGTCTTTACTATAGTTTAGTATCCTTGTGTTTGTCATGTTCTTGTGAAAATTGATTTCCTCACAAATTTAACCATTTTTCCGAAGAAGTCTTTCTCTTTTCTAATCACTTACTTTCTCTAACCACAACAAAGAATAAAATGTCCACTGGTGTACGGTGCCACACGATGTTTCAAGCATCATAGACATTACAATTTGTGAGAAATTTTTGTTCTATGTTTCTCAACTCATTTGAAAATTAAGCATCTATTGCTTCTTTATGTATGGTTTGTTTAGTTGTGTGTCATTAGGTGGTACTGATAATTGATTAATATTTGTCAGGTCATGATCAAAGTAACTTCAACAACTCTGTGGCAGATCATCAAGTAGGTGTGACTTTCCACTTGCTCACTTGTCTTCTTTTGCTGAAGATCTTTAGTTGTTGTTAATGATATTCTATTTATCTTCAAATGTAGATTGTTTTATGGTTTCATTTGTTCAGGTGTAAAGATTTGATGCAACTAATGGAACTTTTGCTACTGTGCTTTTCAGGCTGTTTTGGAGACTGTTGCTATAATTACTCATGACAAGTCAAAGAAGAATGATAGTCATGAACAAAAGTATGAAACATTGATACTTCAGTAATCTTCAGACAATAAGCAATAAGCACACGGATAGTTACTGGCTGTGTTTTTAATGCTTTTGCAGTTCAACAACTAAATTCCAAATTGGGGATGTTTTTAATCTGGAAAATGAAGGTTCTGATGACATGACAACTCTGATAGATAGCAAGGTTTGTGAAAATCAGAGATCAGTAGGCTACCATCTCCCCACTACCTTATATTTGAAAGTACCATTATTGACTTTATACGTTACTTGGTTGCAGGATAATGTGTTTGTAATGTCTAATCGTAAAACAAAATATCCAGTACTTCAAGTAGATTTAAGGTAAATTTATTAAAGTCAATTTACTTGCACGCCTATTTGTGGATGTACATACGTGCACTCCCGTGTGAACTTTCATTTATCGAATAGCTAAATCTAAGTTCTTGCATACAGATTAATTTCAGATCTAGTGGTTGTGATAGTTTCAGCCACCATTGGTGGCATTATGTTTTCCTTCCTAGGACAACCAGTGAGTACTATCATATTAGTTATGTTTTCATGTTGTATGGGTTTGATTGGGGAAAAACATGATTTTCCCCTTTTTTTGGTATGAATTCATTTTTAGGTCATTGTTGGCTATCTTCTTGCTGGATCTCTCATTGGGCCAGGTGGTCTGAGATTTATTAGTGAAATTGTTCAGGTAACCTAACAAATCTATCCCTCTCTAATAATTGTTAACCTTTGTTCCTTTATCTAATTCAATCAAATGCATTGTGACACTTCTATTCATCTACTTAGCTTCCATTTTGCAAATTTGTGGTTGTCTAGTAGAAAATTTGCTCTCTGTATTCTTGAACTTTCTGCAAACAATAATTGGGCCAATTTCATAAATCCCTTGTTTTTTTATTTTCTTTGCTTCTCATTGCTCTTTGTTGCGAACTCAGCTTCCATGAAATTGATAAATATTCTGCAATTGACATGACAAAAGACAAGGTGATTTTGTGGAGGTACTGAGAAACATTCCCAATTAAACTTATAGTAATCTAACACAAAAGAATCTAGTGAAGTGATTTTAACTCCTAGTGATGATGAACACCCACATTAACAATGTATTATAAGGATTCGTATGCTGTCTTCTCTCTCTCTCTCTCTCTCGATCAGCTAGCTTGTGTATCATTGAGAGGTCATCCAACATGCTTGTTTGAAAGCCAATCTGTGTCCAGATTTGATTGTTGGCGTGGGTAATAGCAAATATAATAGTATCACAACCCATGGCTCAAGGAATATCTCCATGATAACCTGTTCGAGTTTCTTACGTTTTTTACCTTGCTTCTATAACATGACACATTTTTTTAATGCATGGTCAATTGGATATTTGTGATCAGGTTGAGACTTTTGCTCAGTTTGGCGTAGTCTTTCTCCTTTTCGCACTGGGTCTCGAGTTTTCCTCTGCAAAGGTACATTACCGAACATAGTATTGTTATTGAAAATGCATTTATTTAATATATAGTTGTACTCAAAATTCCATCATTTTCAGCTTAAGGCAGTTGGTCCTGTTGCTATTCTAGGAGGTCTACTTCAAATAATTATTTTCATGTTCTTATGTGGCCTAACTGCGATGGTATGCAAACATTATCATCTATTTGGTTACCTTTTGTTCTATGTGGGATCGCTGAGTTCATTCTAATGTTGCTGTGATTGTTCTTTTTCTCAATATATTATTTTGCCTTTTTATTGGGATTTTGCAATAAATTCTCTGAAGGTATCCTGATTTTCATTTCTGTAGCTCTGTGGTGGAAAATCATCCGAGGGCATATTTGTTGGTTCATTCTTATCAATGTCATCCACAGCTGTGGTGATTTCTATTTGTCTAATTTTAATACGGTGAATGATTAAAGTCTTACGATTCTTTTATACATGCTAACTGTATTTTCCATTCTGTATATTATCAGGTATCAAAATTTTTGGTGGAAAAAAATATCACAAGTTCCCTTCATGGACAAGTAACAATTGGGACCCTCATTCTTCAGGTCTGCTTCATCAACTTCCTCACGTTATAGAATTGCTAGGAAGGGTTTTGTTTCAATATTGACCTAGACTTAATGCTGTAACAGTTTCAATTTTCTTATGTATTTACTAAGTTTTTACTTGACCATCCAGTATAATACATAGCTTACTATCTAAATAAGCTTGGCTCTCTAGATATATATTGATATTCATGAATAGGACTATGATTAGTTATGAGTTTGAGTTTGTTTCCTCAGAAACCAATACAAATCCATGTCCTGAGTTGATTAAGCTGATATTAAAATAACATGCCAAATAGGTCCACTGCTAAGTATGTTTGAAGGATGCACTTTTAAATTCTGTGGTTTATTACAGGATTGTGCAGTTGGCCTTTTATTTGCTCTACTACCTGTTTTGGGTGGAAATAGTGGCCTTTTCCATGGAATTATGTCAATGACAAAGTCGTAAGTTCTATCATTAAGCTATTATTTTGGATAACACTTTTCTGTTCTGTTTCACGTTAATGATTCATATTTTTTTGAAATTTTAGATGATAAACGATTGCAATTGTTTTGAAAAATTATTGTATGCAGGTTAACGGTATTGTCACTGTTCATTATTGTTGCTTCTCTATTATCGTGGTCATTTGTTCCTCGCTTCCTGAAGCTTATGATTCAGTTGTCATCTCAAGTAAGTTATTATATTTATGTAGTACAAGTAGCTAATGTTTACACATTGAAGATTTGTAATTCACCTTTTTTTGGTGCTGCTTTGTGCTTACCAATTGAACATGGATTTTCCTTTTGCTGAAGAACTGTTTTTCCCTTCGAAGAAGGCAATATTCTGAGTATGATGATATGGCTTTACAGGAAATTGTTTGCCTGAATTTGCTAGATATTTTTTTCTGTGAAAATTTGGTCTATTTGATATAAGCCAAAATCTGGAACCATGGGTTGAGGATTGCTTAAGGAGAGAATGGAGGAGAGTTTCCTTTCAAATATAACTTGTTTCTTTTCCTTGCATCCACCCTTCACTAGTAGGTTTATATTTCATGCATGGTAGATAGTTACAGAGAGGAGGTTGCAACTCCTTACACAGCAGGCCACGACTACCACTCGTAATTATATGATAACTTAGAAATTCAGCAACTTCTTGTGCAATTCCTTTTATCCTTCTATGCTAGTGCTCATAATATCACCCTCCTTGCCAATGTGCTTGTCCTCTGGCACATAACAATGGGAAATTACAGGCAATGAACTATGTCAGACCCGAGTGGCTGAGGATTCGGTGGTCTGTTTTGATTGAGATTAACAAAGAACTAGTACAGCCATTGTGTGTGATCATTGCATCTTGCTTTCTAATAAATTTTCACAAATCTTCCTTACATCCACTTTGTTATATATTTGCTTACATTTCATGCATGATAGTTATAGAGAAAAAGATGCAACTCCTTCACACTAGCCCCTTTTATCTACATGGTGGCTAAGAAATGCAACTATATGATAAATTGAAAGGAATCACTTATCTAACTCTTTAGACTGGGAGAGAGAAACCCTAGCAGCAGTTTGGCGGCCTCACAGCCTTCTGGGATTGGCATACTGACCTATATTATCATCTCATATTTGATTATTATTTAATGACGATATAAATAACAGATGGTTGACTAACACAGTTCTGTTTTCCTTTGTAAAACAAGAGTCATTTCCTTGCTTAATGGAGTTTTTCTTGTCGTCTCAAAACTTAATCTTTACTATATTTGCAGACTAATGAGCTCTACCAGTTGGCCTCTGTAGCTTTCTGCTTATTGTTGGCTTGGGTAAGTGGATGCTGACCTTTTTTACTTTCAAGAAACTTACCAATGAAATATAGCTCAAAGTTTCCACTTACATTTTATATCTCATGATAAATGTTATTTCATCAGGTTAGTGATTATTTAGGTCTAAGTCTTGAGTTAGGGTCATTTGTTGCTGGTGTTATGATATCTACGACGGACTATGCTCATCATACCCTAGAACAGGTATGCTGGTTTCCTTATATTTGGCTCATTAAATTTGCATTAATTTTACATGTAATATTTATTGGTTTATGCTTCAATCTGTGCATGCAATTTTTTAAGTGCAATATATACCATATTAGCTTGTCTTTTTTGTACAACTGATCCATCTATGTATTTAGATTGGGTTGGCTTTCCTTCATCCTGGTTGCAAACGTTTGTTGAAGCTGAGACACTGTAGAATTAGTAGATCGAATATAGCGCTTTAAAAACTCAAATATACAAGTCAACCTGACTGATTTTGGTTGCAAAATTCAAATTCAGTTGAAGGCATCTGTGTCTCAACTCTATGTAATTTGCTTGAAGGGATTACTTAATTTTCTTAGTCACTTGAATATACATTCGGCATGGACTTTCATGTCATTTGTTATATGTTTTAGAAAACCATCATCATGTCTTGATGAGTCACACAATGATTCTGTTTTTTTTCCAACCATGCTTACTGAATTAAAGTTACTCCATGTCTTGATTTTGGAAAATTTTAAGATCTACCTCTACCGGCTAAAGCCAAGCAATAGAAATGTAAAATACTGAGCTTTATATCATGCCTTGCTCTACAAACCTGAATTGTGCTAACATATATGGAAAGCACATTTTCTTTCAAAATGACACAGAAGCTGATAATGCTGATTAGGGTTCATAACCAAGTAAACTTGGCAATCTCTCTTTGAATCCCTCATATTTAATTTTTTAATTAGAAACCACTATTAGGTTTTAATTTGTTGTGCAATTTGATGAAGCATAGCAATAAATAAAAATGAAACATGATGATAATATGGTCATTGGTAGCTTAGGTCCAGAATTGTTCTTTTTCCCCCAATTGTCTTATGCTTTGAGCTGTCTAACTGTTATTCTTGGGTGTTTTAGGTGGAACCAATCCGGAATCTATTTGCTGCACTTTTCCTTGCTTGCATTGGCATGCTCATACATGTCCAGTTCCTCTGGCACCATGTTGATATATTGTTAGCATCAGTTATTCTGGTTGTGATAGTTAAGACAATTGTGGCAACTGTTGTAGTGAAAGCCTTTGGATACGGCATCAGGACAGCATTTCTTGTAAGTATCATTTCTGAAATTTTCATTATTTATTAGAATTCTTTGCCTTTTGTGTTCTAATGTTACATTGCTATTTATTTGCAACCAAGGTGAGTTTGTCATTAGCTCAAATTGGGGAATTCGCATTTGTTCTGTTAAGTCGAGCTTCAAATCTTCATCTAATTGAGGTGAATTTCTGCAATTTTTTTTTCATGTTTGGATTAGGTTGAGTTGGATTTCAGATTTTTCCCTCTTCAATCTGTCATCTTTTATGTTTTTTTTCCACACCCGCGCGCGCACACACACACATATATATATATATATATTAGATTATGATTTTGTTCTCATCCTTTGCAGGGGAAAATGTACCTATTACTTTTAGGAACAACAGCACTTAGCTTGGTGAGGTTTTTGTATTTCTGTTTATTCAACTATTACCTTCTTTTTTCTGTTTTAATTGTTCCAAAGTTGAACTCATTCCTCCCGGAGCAGGTAACAACTCCCCTTATGTTCAAGCTAATTCCTGTTATAATCCACCTTGGCAATCTCATGCGATGGTTTCCATCGGAGGCTAGTATCCAGAATGAGGTAACCTTTTTTTTTCCTCATCTGTTTCTATGATCTCATGAGCACTTTGATATGCATCCGGAATTTAGGTTAATTAGAGGTTTTTAGATTGTTTCATCTTTTTCTTTAACGAAATAGCTTGGACTCAAACATACGCTCTGCTCTCCTGACAATGCCCTGAGCTCCATTCTCCTGTGCTTCATGGAAAATTTGAGTTTGCCCCCTTACATGCATGCACGTAGTGGGAAGCTCAATTGTTAACCCCAGTGTTTTGAAAATTATGCTGGGATGGAACTTACAGGAGGCCCGACTGGTCTCCAGTTTTTTCTGATCGAACCAGATGCCTTTCGCTAAATAGAACTGCGCTGATTCAGCCTCTGGTTCCTAGTTTAATTGTTTGAGTCAGCCGATGTGGTTCATCTTCAAAGTTTGATCCTTTTTTGTTTTTATGCTATCTACAGGATAAAACTATCATACATGAAGCTTATGACAGGTCGTTGTAGCATCCAAATTCTTAGATCCCTCTGCTCAGCTGCGCAGCTGCTGTCGTTGGTTTAGTGGTGAAATTGGCAGTGCCAACTAATGCAGCAGAATACCTAAACAAATCTGGGCGGTATACTTTGTTACTTAGAATCCCTATACAAATCTGGGCGGTACACTTTATAACTTAGAGTTAGGCTTCACATATTCTTGTGTGTATGTATATATACATCTTAGTGAATGATGAAGATGAGCCTGGTGAAATGGTCGTATTTAGCTAGAAAGGATTTTTTTTTTTTTGAAAATTCCCTTCATTTTGGGGCAGTCTTTATGATCATGGCTGATGTGACATTGTTATCTCACCTGTTCTTTTATGTTCGTTCTTTTTGTTGCTATTATTTCCTTCTTTTGTTCTTCTATAGAAAGCCGATGGCTAAATATTACCGCTTGGAAAGGGTGCTCCACCTCTTAAAACTGTAGAAACAATGAACTAGGTGATAAAACTTGGATGAACTCCCACGATCCGATGAAGAATGCCTTAGTTACATCACATTTTTCCTGTGGGAATTTAAGGTTTACTAGATATGTGTGGTGCAGTAATTGGCAAAAGACGTGTACATCTATTCTGCATGTTGTAAATAGAAGTTGTTTACTTTGTCCGACTTAGCAATGAAATGTGAGTAAATTGTTCGGTTCGCTCTTTTGTTTTCAAAAGAACAAAAAAATGTAGTTATGCTAATTGTATATTTGAAGGTGAGCAGGTTTGCAGATAAAAATCCACTGCTTTTATGAACGTGTTTATATATGCAAGTAGCATAAACATAAATTCATATATACAAAAATGGACACTCCCACTCGAGGCAAACAAGGCCGATATGCAAACACTCTTTTAAAACCAGCCAGAGGTCAAGAAAGTCACCTTGTAATACTAGCATACTTCTTCAAGATGTGGTAGCTATACACAACAAACCAAGATATACATTGAAAAATTCAATCCTTAATATATCAGTCTTCGGTGCTAAATGTCAAAACAAATGGATTTATAACTTCGTTTTCTTGGTTATTATTCCAAGTGAAGTCCATAACATGAAAAAGAGAGCTTCTTGTTTACTTTTTCTTATATTCTAAGCCAATCCAGTTCCCGTAGACTTTGACATTTTATCGTTGAATATGTAATTGAAATGCTGGCAAAAATTCTACTGCTCATACATGTATCCCAGATGTATAGATTAAATAATCATCTAAAATAACACAGACAAAGTAGACTTTCATTGGTAATGCGAGCAGTTCAATTACTCCTTCAAAGTTGGATGTATTCCCATTTAATCGTCGCACCTTGATTATTTAATGGATGATTATGCCCACTATTTAATACTAAATGCTCAATTTAATAAAGGTTTGACATACCACCTCCAACCAATTATTGACAAAATCAAACAACTTGTAGTAGATTGAGATTTAGTTGCTTGGGAAATAAAAGTCAAAACTATACATGGCTAAGGAGAAGGCAGCTCAACAATCTAATCAATGTATTCCCATTTATTTGAATCTTTTTTAGATTAATATAATTCACATTGGAACTTGCTTGAAGCTCCATCCATAATTCAATTACAAAAATCCACAAGTATCTTTGGCCATTGACCTTGACTTGTAAGCCGTATCTTATGTGTATATCTACCTCAGCCACTATCTCTATCATGATTTTTCGTTTTACCCCTTCCTCTTTACGTTTTTTAATCTTTGCCCATTGACTTATTGCGATAATACATATCACCGCCGAAAAGAATTCTATAAATTTATGAGGGTTAAATTGCAACTTACCCCGTGAAACATCCATATGTATACAAACCTCGTCGAATCGCACAGAAAAGAAAGATAAGCTCGCCATGGAAGAAGAAGAAGCGGCGGCGCCGGCGGCAGCAAAAACAGGGGTTCCTGTCCATTTCCTCTGCCCCATCTCCATGGAGCTCATGTGCGACCCCGTCACAGTGGCGACCGGCGTCAGCTACGAGCGGAAGAACATCGAGAAGTGGCTCTTCGCCTACAACAAGTCCACCTGCCCCGCCACCATGCAACGCCTCACCTCCTTCAATCTCACCCCCAACCACACCCTCGGCCGCCTCATCTCCTCCTTCGTCACCTCCTCCACTTCCTCCCCTCCTCCTCCTCCATCTGATGGCCGGAAAGTCGACGAAGTCGACGCCCTGCTCTGCAGCATCCGCACCGGCCCCTTCAAGGCCACCCGGCTCAGAAAGCTCCGCTCTGTTCTTTCCGGCGATGCAAGTATTCTCGACGATGAGAATGTGTCGTCGAAGGTGCTCGAGTGCGTCGTCTCGGAGATCGTGAACACTGCCGGATTCGCCGGCTTCGGCGCCTGCGAGGAGGCTCTCGGCGTTCTCGCTCTTCTTCCCCTGTCGGACCGAGCTACCTTCGACGTTCTAGTGAAGCCAGAGCACTTGAGGCCCATCTTGGCCGTCCTTCAAAGCGGCAGCGCCGACGCCCGCGTCGACGCTATCTCCATCTTGGTCAAAATTTCTAAATTGAACAGGGACCAGTGGATCCCCGTCGACCAGGAAGTCGATCTGTTCACGGCGCTGCTGGAGCTACTCTCCGACGAGATCTCCGTTTCGACCAAACTGAGCTCCTGCGCTCTGGATTTGCTGCTGGAACTTGCGGCGTGCTCGCGGCGGAGCCGCTCGCGCGCCGTCGAGGCCGGCGCGGTGCGCGTGCTGGTGGAGCTGCTGCCGGAGGCCAGCCGGAGCAGCTGCGAGCGGGCGCTGCTGCTGCTGAAGCGTCTGTGCGAGCTACCGGAGGGTCGGGCGGCGTTCGCGGAGCACGGGCTGGGCGTGGCGGCTGTGGCGAAGAAGTTGCTGCGCGTGTCGGAGACGGCAACCAGACTGGGGGTGACGGTGCTGTGGCTGGTGAGCAGATTCTCAGCGGTGGAGAAGACGGCGGAGGAGATGATGGCGGTCGGGGCGGTGAGAAAACTGGTGGCAGTGTTGCACGTCGACGGCCGGCCGTCCAACAAAGAAAAGGTGATCGCCATGATCAAGTTGCACGGCAATTTCTGGAGGCAGTTCCCCTGTTGTCCTAATGAGCTGACAAACTCGATGCGATTGAATCATTGATCGTCGTGTACAAAACCTTCAAACCTATCGACGAAATAAGAATCAAGAATCGAGAATTTTACTGTAAAACTTCTCTGTTGTTTGGATTGGAGAGCTACAGATTTTCCCTTTTGTTCCTGAAAATATAACTAAAAAGTTTTGATGTCTGATCCCTGAATAACATCCTCAGATATACAAGTAAATCATATATCGAAAGTGATCGAGAGAGGCTAAGAAATAAACAAAATAACTAAGTGATTGCTGCTACATTCACTTAGCAAAAAAAAAAAAAAGAAGAAGAAGAAGAAGTGAAAGATCAATGATAATTGTAATTAATGACATAAGAAATCAAAGAATGATCTTACATAATCAATGATAACGAGAGTAACTCAGAGTTATCCTTTCATCACATTTGTAACATAACTTAAAAAGCATTCTTCACATAATGAAACATAAGGATCTTTCCATGCAAAACTAGATATTTTAACAAATTTAATAAACATTTTGGTACAAGGGATTAGCCAAAGGTAATGGGAATCCAATACACAACTATGATATTTCTACATTCATCTTGTCACTCATACTCTAACTACTTAAGCATCGGAGGTACAATATCAAGGCATGTCTTTGTTGAAATAATAAACTTAATTTTTTGTTTATATGAATAGATATTATTCATCCATTAATTCTAAAGTATATTCCTAGAACATATTCTTAGTATCTAGTCATGTATACTACTCAAGTGTCTTTTAAAGAGTTTTGTATGTCCCTTAAAGTGTCCTTTTTATGTATAAATATGCCCTTTAGTTGACATTTGATAATCAATTATATAGATTAAGAACAATTATTATTGAGTTCTCCTTCATTCTCTTTGATACGGTTAGTGATGGAGGGGTCCAAGAGGAAAGGATTAGAAAAGTCCAGGCTATGTGGCGGTCAAAAGTCACGAGGAGGTGGCGGTCAATAGTCATGACGACTTGGCGGTCAAAAAGGCAGGCTGACAGGGCAGTCAGGGCTCAGCATAGGCAGAAGCGGGTTGGGAGCGGCAGAGCTGAGAGGAGTCAGCTCGATCCACAGGCCTGCAGTAGAGGGCCCGGAAACACAGAGCACATAGGCCGGTCCGGGTCGGCAGAGCTGAGCGGAGTCAGCCCGAACCACAGACCTGCGGTTGAGGGCCAGGAAGTACAAAGTGCAGGATGCAAGTCGGTATCGACAGAGCTAAGCAGAGGCCAAAAACTGGAAGTATAGGCCAATGGGTCGGAAGCGGTAGAGCTAATCAGAAGCAGCCCGAACCACAGACTTGCGGTTGAGGGCCAGGAAGTACAAAGTGCAGGACGCAAGGCGGTATCGGCAGAGCTAAGCAGAGGCCAAGAACTGGAAGTATAGGCCAATGGGTCGGAAGCGGCAGAGCTGATCAGAAGCAGCCCGAGCTACAGACCTGCGGTTGAGGGCCAGGAAGTACAAAGCGCAGGATGCAGGTTGAAGATCAGCGTAGCTATGTCTAGACAGTTAGGGCTGCAGGTCTGCGAGTGGGAGGCCTGGAAATGCGAACCACAGGTGCAGGCTGGTGCGGGGGCACAATGAATCGGGGGAGCTAAGTAATACGGGAGCGGAGAATCTCAACGGTCCGTCAGGGATAATCATTACATACCAACAATGCGAGCGAAGGCGAAGGTTCCTGAAACGAAAAGATGCCCTCGTAGCCAGTAGTAGCCTGCCAGCTGTCTCTCACTACAGGACAAAACCCAAGTGCGAAGGCGGAGGTTCCTAAACAGAAAGATGCTTTCACAACAAATAGAAGCGCGACAGGTGTCCATGACTAGAGGACAAAGCCGGGCGTCCAACGTTTTCTGACAGGAGGGCAGGTTCTAGCAGGAGGACGGATAAAAGGGGAGAAATCCCTCGTACGCAGGTACGCGCACACACTCTCTCGTCACTTTTTTCCACAACTGTTTTTTCTTTCTGCTTCTCTCTGTTCTTTCTGGGGAAAAAGGACCTGACTTGAGCGTCGGAGGGCCTGATCCGGGGACTTTTTCCCTGGGTTTCGGTCTCTAACGTGGAAGGGGGAGATCGTCTGAGTGTGTGCAGGGTCTTGCAGCCGCATCAGCCACCAGTGGGGAGCCTGCGCCGCCCGCGACTTTCCGTCAACGTCCAGTCCACCGCGACCGGCCTTCGTCCGACTCAGCTTCCGGACGGGATCAAATTTGGCGCCGTCTGTGGGAACACAACAACCTGTTCCGGAGCGTGAAGATGGAGGACTCCGGTCGAAGCTTTAGCCGGAGGATCAACGTAACTATGACTGCGGGGGAGTACGAGCTTTTCAAGGAGGTTAGGAAGCAGGCCGCCTCCGAAAGACAAGGCACAGTTTCACGACCTCGCCCAGCCCTCGAGGTATCCAAAGAACTAGCTCCCGCTTTCGACAGGAGCTCAAAGAGGAAGCAGCCGGAAGAACTTCCGCGTGCTTCATTCCGAGAGCCTCGCCACGATTATCATCGGGCCGGATCTCGCGGGCGTAGTCCAAAGAAGGAGGAGCCGCCAGCCTCAGTGGCGGAAAGCTCTCTACACCCGCCTCGGGATTCAGGAAAGGGGAAGGCCGTGATCATGGCTGAAGATCTGCCCGAAGATCCTGACGATAAGGTACCTTTCTCTGCCCAGATCTTGAAAGAAAGCCTGCCGCGAGATTACCGAGCCCCAAACATTGGAGAATATGATGGGAGCAAGGACCCAGAAGAGCACTTGAGAAAGTTCAAGAACGCGGCTATATTGTATCAATATAGCGATGCCGTCAAATGCCGAGTCTTCCTGCACACTCTGTCTGGATCGGCGCAAAAGTGGTTCGATGGATTGCCCCCAGAATCCATCAGCCGCTTCAGGGACTTCAAAACGGCCTTCCTGCGCCGTTTCGCCAGCAGTCGTAAGTACCAAAAAACCGACCACTGTCTTTTTGCCCTCAAGCAGGAGTCAACGGAGCCCCTGCGAAGCTACATCAATCGATTCAGTCAAGTAGCCAACGACGTCCCCTCTGCCACCTCTGAGATACTGATGAGCGCCTTCTCCCACGGATTGCGAGAAGGGGAATTCTTCAGGGATCTCATCAAAAACCCCGCCCGGAGTTTTGACGATATGGTAGAGAAAGCTTCGTGCTACATCAAAGTGGAAGAAGCGCAGGCCGCCAGGCGGAAAGCCGAGAAGACGGTGGCACCAGGCAACCGACCTGAAAGAAGAGCACCACAGCCAGCCCAGCCCTTCCAGCGCATTCAACCCAGGCCTGCCCCCCAGCCCGTTCAGGGAGCCAGGCCAGCTCCGCGAGTCGCCGCCATACAAGCGCCCAGGCCTGGACCAAGGGGAGCACCATATTGCACATATCATCGGTCCAGGACACACGATCTCAGCAACTGCTTCCAATTCGCCCGGGATTCCAGGCGAGCTGCGGAGCAAGGTTTGCCCCCCGCCCCCCATACAGAGAATGGAGGAAGAATGGGCTGCAGCTGGACGTGCTCGGCAGGCCTGGCCCGACCTAGCTGGCCCATCTAACCAGGCTGGCCCCGGCGAAGACCGAAGAGACGTCGGAGAACTCGATAATCGGGGCAACGTGGCAGTGCGAGAGATTGGTATGATTTCAGGAGGGCCCACTGACGGAGACTCAGGCCGGGCACGTAAAGCACATAGCCGGCGACTATATGTGGGGGCCGTGGGATGCAGCTACGAGCAAGCATCTGGCCCTGCCCTCAGCTTCGGGCCCCAAGACTTGGAGGGTTTAGAGCTGCCCCACGATGATGCCCTCATAATCAGGGCCGTTATTGCTAATAGCCGAGTGGCTCGGGTCTTTGTGGATACTGGGAGCTCAGTTAACATTTTATTCAGGGCTGCGTTTGAGGAGATGCAGATCGACGCCGCTGAGCTACAACCTGTAACCACTTCCTTGTACGGATTTACAGGTAATGAAGTCAAGCCCATGGGTCAGATCAAGCTAGCCATTTCCATGGGCACTGAGCCATTGGTGCGCACGCGGAGGAGCACTTTCATTGTGGTGGATTCGCCTTCCTCCTACAACGTTATCCTGGGAAGGCCAGCCCTGCATGAGTTCCGGGCTGCCGTTTCCACCTTTCACCAGAAGATCAAGTTCCCGGTCGGCGAGCAGGTCGGAGAGGTCAAGGGGGAGCAAAAAGCGTCTCGTAGCTGCTACATAGACATGGTCCGAGTAGAGGCGCGCAAAAGCCGGAGGACGCAAGATGGGGGAGTACTCGCTATCCAAGAGGAACCGCTATCTATTATTGAAGAATCGATCTCTTGGGAGGAGGTCCAGCTACACCCCGACAGATCAGAGAGCATCACTCGCATCGCCAGTGACTTACCTCCGGAGCTTAAAGCGGAGCTGATACAGTGTCTGAGCCGCAACCGAGACGTCTTTGCTTGGTCGCCAGAGGAGTTGCCCGGGGTCAGACCAGAAGTGGCCGAACACAAATTGCATATTATACCCGAGGCTAAGCCAGTCAAGCAGAAGAAGAGAAACTTCCCTGCCGAGCAGAATAAAATTATCCGAGCTGAAGTAGAGCAGCTCCTGAAGGCTGGACACGTCCGAGAGGTGCAATTCCCGTCTTGGCTCTCTAACGTCGTGTTGGTAAAGAAGCCAAACAACAAGTGGAGGGTGTGCATAGACTTTCGCGACCTCAACAAAGCCACTCCCAAAGACTGTTATCCTCTCCCGCGTATCGATCAGGTGGTGGACTCAACGGCTGGTTGTGAAAGGATATGCATGATGGACGCTTATCAGGGATATCATCAAATACCCTTAGCCCAGGAAGACCAGGAGAAGGTCAGCTTCATAACGGCTGACGGTACTTTCTGCTATACCGTCATGCCATTCGGACTCAGGAACGCTGGAGCTACCTACCAAAGGATGATGGACAAAGTCTTTCGGGCTCAGATCGGGCGGAACGTAGAGGTTTATGTTGATGACATCCTGATCAAGTCCCCTCTGGCGTCCAGTCTGATAAAAGATGTAGAAGAAACCTGTGGGACTCTGAGGCAATATGGGGTGAAGCTGAATCCCTTGAAATGTCTGTTCGGGGCCAAAGGAGGGAAGTTTCTGGGCTATCTGGTGACCGAACGAGGGATAGAGGCCAACCCTGAGAAGGTGCAAGCACTTCGGAACATGCAGATCCCTCAGAATCTGAAGGAGACGCAGAAGCTGGTCGGCAGGATAACAGCCCTGTCCCGATTTATCTCCAAATCTGCAGATAGAGCGGCGCCCTTCTTCAAAGTGCTCAGGAAAGCGGCCAAGTTTCAGTGGACGGAAGAATGCACACAGGCCTTTGAAGAGCTGAAGCAGTACCTGGAGTCTTTGCCATCACTGTTCAAGCCTGTTGTGGGAGAGCCCCTTTGGGTCTATTTGTCAGCCACCCCCGAGGCCGTGGGGGCCGTGCTAGTTAAGGAGCAGGATAATGTACAACGGCCGGTGTATTTTTTCAGTCATTTATTGAAGGGGGCCGAGTCTCGGTATACGGCCCTGGAAAAGTTGGTCTATGGACTTGTTCTCATGGCTCGGCGTCTCCGACCGTATTTCTTAGCGCACCCCATTACCGTCTTGACGAACAGTACAATGGGCCGAGCTCTCACCAAGGTGGAAGTGGCGGGTCGGCTTATCAAGTGGGCAACTGAGCTAGGGGAGTATGACATACAATATCAGCCTCGAACCGCAATCAAAGCACAGGCTCTGGCAGATTTCCTGACAGAAGTATACCCAGTGGACTCAGAAGAGGTCTGGAAAATCTACGTGGACGGATCGGCTACCCATCGGGGGAGTGGCATAGGAGCACTGCTCATATCCCCACAGGGAGATATCATGCAGTTGGTCGTGCGGTTAAATTTCAGAGCCACCAACAATGAGGCAGAATATGAAGCTCTACTAACAGGCCTGCAAGCAGCTCGGCATGTGGGGGCGAGCCGAGTCATCATATATTCCGATTCCCAGCTGGTAACACAGCAGGCAACCGGGAAATTTGGGGTGAATAGCGAGAGGATGCAAGTTTATAAGGAGGCTTATGAAAAGATGAAGGGAGAATTCAAGGAGGTCACAGTCACGAAGATTCCTAGAGCTGAAAATGAAAGAGCGGATGAGTTGGCTAAAATGGCTAGTTCCCTGAGTACATGGACGCTCGACCGATCTATAGCGCAGACCTTCCTTGTAGCCCAGATAGATTTACAGAATAACGCGGGAGAGGTAATTGATTGGAGAGCGCCCATAATGAGCTTTCTTCAGCAAGGAACCATATCCACCAACCCCGAGGAAGCGCGTATGATCAGGAGGCAAGCCCACTCTTATGCAATGATTGGGGATCAGTTGTACAAAAGGTCTTTCTCCAGACCTCTACTCAAGTGCCTGAATATGGAGGAAGCGGACCAGGCCTTGCGAGAGATACATTCGGGGTGCTGTGGTAATCACGCTGGGGGAAGAACGCTGGCTCGGAAGGTATTGCTAGCTGGTTATTTCTGGCCTACCTTGCAGAAGGACGCATAGAGGTTGGTGAATACTTGTCTATCATGCCAGAAGTACCAGATCCTGACGCACAGACCTACAGAGCTGCTGAGAACTTCTACAGTATCTTGCCCTTTCGACCAATGGGGTATGGATATCGTGGGCCCTTTCCCGATGGCTACCGGACAGAGGCGCTTCTTGTTGGTAGCCGTAGACTACTTCTCCAAGTGGGTAGAAGCAGAAGCCCTAGCCAGAATCACTGAAGATGCGGTGATCCAGTTCCTATGGAAAAATATCTTTTGCAGATTCGGCTTACCCCATAAGTTAGTGTCGGACAATGGCAAACAATTCCAGGGGCACAGGATACAGGATTGGTGCAAGGGGTTCGGCATAACTCAGGCCTTCACCTCAGTGGCTCATCCTCAAAGTAATGGTCAGACCGAGGTGGTCAATCGGGAGATAGTACGCGGGCTTAAAGTTAAGCTGGATCACATGGGAGGTAGCTGGGTGGACGAGCTCCCAGGCATTTTGTGGGCCTACCGAACGACACCCCGAGAGAGCACAGGTTTGACACCCTTTCATCTGGTCTATGGTAATGAAGCGGTGGTTCCTCTGGAGGTCGGGATACCTTCTGTAAGAAGGATGATGTACGACGAAGAGAACACCGAGCGGCGGCTGGCTGAAGCAAGCAGCTGCCAGGTTGGAAGCCTACAGACAGAGGATGAGACAGAACTATAATAGGAAGGTGATCCCTCGGTTCTTCGGAGAAGGTGACCTGGTCTGGAAGCAGATAAAGCCCTTAGGGGAAGTGACGAAGTTAGCTCCTCAATGGGATGAGCCGTACAAGGTTATCAAGAGATTGGCATCGGGAGCCTACTATTTACAAGACGCTCAAGGAAGGAAGTTGGACCGACCTTGGAGTGCCAACTACTTGCGGCCCTATCGAGTTTGAGGGGGTTGGCTCTGTGGACGTAGGCTGGATCAGACGAGGGGCGTGGAAACAGTAGGATAGTCAAGTGAAAACTCGAAAAGACATATGTACATGTAACGATTTCCCAGTTTAAGTGGCTAGTACAGATCATTTGAAAGGAGCAAAACTCTCATCCGGAAAGCCTTGAATGATTAGGTTGTGATTCAAGAAGTCTGCTGCGGGGATGGAGCTCAAGAAGCCCTACGCGTTTAGTTGCCTGATAACTCCCGCCGCCGTATATGGCACGGTCATAGCAAAGCGTGCCCCAGCCTGGGATAGAAATTCAGGGGAAGTCAGATACGACATTCGGCTTCGCAGGCAACGAGCTTCTTCTCCCTCTTGATAGGCTGACAAGGCTGTAGACACTCCCGTCAGAGCCGCCCGAGACTGAGACAGTTCCTCCCTCAAGGCCTGCAGCTCTACTTCCTGGGCTGCCAATTTAGTTGCCTGAACCTCCAGCTTAGTGTCCTTCTCCCGCAGCAGGGTATCTCTGGACTGAGTCTCCCCAACCTGATGGGCGAGCTGTTGCTGATGTCCCGCCTCTTGTGCAGCACTTTCTTCACGCACAGCTCGGAGCTCATCTCTGACCTGCGTCAGAGACCTTTTTTGTCGCTCAGTCTGGTTGGTTAAAACTCAAATCTCGGCTCGCAAAGCGTGGCTGGCTTGATCGGGATCATTCAGTTGTAGCTCTAGTTCAGAGACTTTGTCCCGGAGGTCTTTGTTTTCATGATGGAGGGTGTGGAAGGATTGGTTCAGCACCAGGGACTCTGCGTGAGTCTGGAGCAAGAATAACAGCCCTCAGTTAAAACAAACTCGCATTCAGGAGAAGGAACGGGGTACTTACTTTAGCCCAAGACTTCGAGAACCTATCCATTTGAGCTAAGGGCGACAAGCTACCCATTTGATTCATGCTCTCTGCCCACAAGTCGCCAAGGCAGCCCTTCATTGCCAAGACGCTAGTAGAGACATCATGTCGTCGAGCCTGAGCTGCTTCAGAGGGGAGGAGGCTGGAGGAGTCAACGAATCCAAGGGTTGGCCACTAGAAGATGAAGGCGGGGCGGGTAGCACGCTCTGGAGTGGCGCCGTGGTAAGTCGGCCTAACGGCGGGCTTGCCACCTCCAGGTCATAGGCCTGTTCCTGGCCCAAACTTGTCTCCTGAGCCGAGCTCGTGCCCGAAGACTTGGAGGGGGAAGAAAGAATCACCACGCGTTGGCGCTGTGAAGGTGGAGGAGAAGTGGCGGTGACCGGGACCGTCCGTTTGCTATTGCGCGTCACACGCAGCCGCAGAGTAGGACGGAGAGGAGGAGCCTGTCTAGTGGGCGAGGAAGCAGTCGCCGGTTGATCGGAGGTGTGAGACAATGCTGGGTCTGCAGCGCTGGGGGAAGGTAGCACTGAGAGCGGCGGGGCAATCACAACATCAGAGGTCGGGGGTGCTGGAAGTTGAGGACCGAGGGCAGCAGCTGGATCAGAAGGTAGGCCTGGTGTCAGCTCCTGATGCAGGGCTTCAAGGACAGCAACTGCGGGCGTCTCTTGGCAGGCGAAGGAACGGAGGATAGTGGCCGCTACAAGAATAAAAAAGAAAAGGCACCTCAGTTAGCGAAGAACGGCGTGCAAGAATAGACAACTTACCAAAGGGAGCTCCGATTTCTGCAGGGACGGGACTAAGACCGAAGGTGTATAAAATGCCTTCCAGCATCAACACAGACAAGCGAACAATAACACCGGTCAACTTGTCCGCAGCTGCAAAGCAGGCAGATTCATGAACATGTGGGGGAAAAGCCGAAGCCGGGAGGGGGCGCCACTGAGAAGACCCGGCTAAGGGGGAAGGCGGTTTAAGAAAGAAAAAGCGGGACCTCCAGCCCTTATTGGAAGAAGGTAGGCCGTCAAAGAACTTAAAGCCTGGCTTGGCCTGAACGTTGAATATCCCCGCCTCGGCTCGCCGGAAAGAATAGAAGTGCTGGAATAGGTGAGGCGTCAAGGAAATTCGATAGATACGGCATAAGATGACGGTTCCACAGATAGCCCGAAATACATTGGGAGCAAACTGGGAGACGCCGATGCCGCAATATTGGCACAAGTCTGAAATAAAGGGGTGCAAAGGAAAGCGAAGACCGCCCACAATCTGATCTCTAAAGACAGTAATACAGCCTTCAGGAGGGGACGAAGGATGTTCATTAGGTGATGGGAGTCGAAGCTCATAGGAGGAATCCAATTGCAGAAGGGATTGTAATACCGACAGGTCACGATGGTCCAAATCCGAAAGATAGCATGAATACCAGGGGAGGTCCTTACCATCCATCGTCGCGGGGAAGAAGCAAGCAAGAAGGGTTGAGGCGAGAAGGATCACAGGCCAGGAACGATCAGAAGGGCAGAGGGGTCGCGAGCTCAGGCCGGAAGATGGCAAGTTGCACTGACAAGGACGAGCACGGAGGAGGAGAGGAGGAGAACGAAGCGTTGGAAAGGAAGCGGCAGATGACCTTTAGGGTTTATAAAGCCCATTCAGGCCTAGGGAGCATCGAGAATCAGGCCGAGTATCTTTTTGGGTAACCCGCCTCGCGCCGTCTAAAGGGAAGTAAGCAAGGAGGCGTACGAAAAAGGTATGGAAACTGACGTCAGGAAGCGTGGGCCATAAATACAACGGACAGGTGTCAGCATAAGAATAAACCTATTAAAGATAGGCGCGGCGGGGTAATCATGACAAGGTGTGGCTCTAAAAAAGAGGCATCCCTCGGTAAGGTCAAGCGGGATATTTTACAGAGCTACAAAGGCCAGGCGATTCAGTAGGGATTGCGCAAGAAACAGGGCTGATCAGCGGAGGTTAGGAAGGCACGGGTGGGCGGCCAGGGGAGCTGCTTACTCGGAATAGCTAGGCAAGCATCTCGGTGGAGACAGCCCCCAGGCCGGTTCGTTAACCACACCAGCATGCAAAGGCACGCGAAGCTCCCACAAGCTAGAAGAGCGTTGCGTGCCCGGGGCCGAATAAGGTTCAGGTTCCCTCTCTTCCGCCCACATCCTATACTATGCATGATATGCTTGCAGGAAGACGAGGGATGCAGCAGAACGAGCGCAAAACTGGCGAATAACGCCCAGCTCGGTAGAAGTAATTAAGGCGGTGCAGATGAGGCAGATGGAGGCTGAAGAGAGCATCACATTTGTGCTACTAGCGAGGAGGGTCCAGCAGGTCTCGGACCACCGCCATCGCCACCGGTCTCGGACCGGAGTATCATTACTGGTCTCGGACCAGCGCCATCGCCACCGGTCTCGGACCGGAGTAACCCAGACTCTCGCCCCAGTGCGAGTTATAAGTGAGTTCTGTCCTCACGCCCAACGACCTTCTTAGGTCGGCTCCCATGCGAGAATTAAAAGTGAGCTCCGCGCTCACGCCCAACGACATTTTAGGTCGGTAGTCCCAGACTCTCGCCCCAGTGCGAGTTATAAGTGAGCTCTGTCCTCACGCCCAACGACCTTCTTAGGTCGGCTCTCATGCGAGAATTAAAAGTGAGCCCCGCGCTCACGCCCAACGACCTTTTAGGTCGGTAGTCCCACTCCCCCGGCGAGTTATAAGTGAGCTCCCTCACGCCCAACGACCTTTAGGTCGGCTCCCATGCGAGAATTAAAAGTGAGCCCCAGCTCACGCCCAACGACCTTTAGGTAGGCCCCCATCGCCCAGGCGCGAGTTATAAGTGAGCTCTGTCCTCACGCCCAACGACCTTTTAGGTCGGCTCCCATGCGAGAATTAAAAGTGAGTCCCGCTCACGCCCAACGACCTTTAGGTCGGTAGTCCCAGACTCGCGCGAGTTATAAGTGAGCTCTTCCCTCACGCCCACCGACCTCCCTAGGCCGGCTCCCATGCGAGAATTAAAAGTGAGCCCCGCGCTCACGCCCAACGACCTTTTAGGTCGGTAGTCCCAGACTCTCGCCCCAGTGCGAGTTATAAGTGAGCTCTGTCCTCACGCCCAACGACCTTTTTAGGTCGGCTCCCATGCGAGAATTAAAAGTGAGCCCCGCGCTCACGCCCAACGACCTTTTAGGTCGGTAGTCCCAGACTCTCGCCCCAGTGCGAGTTATAAGTGAGCTCTGTCCTCACGCCCAACGACCTTCTTAGGTCGGCTCCCATGCGAGAATCAAAAGTGAGCTCTGTCCTCACGCCCAACGACCTTCTTAGGTCGGCTCCCATGCGAGAATCAAAAGTGAGCTCTGTCCTCACGACCAACGACCTTTCAGGTCGGCCCCATGCGAGAATCAAAAATCAGCCCCTCTGCGAAAATCATAAGCGAACTCGGTGCATATGCCTAACTACCTTTCCGAGAGATGTGCCTCACCTTGAGCAGAGCGTTTTCCATAATCAGGTCAGCTATATTTGGATTTATTTTATGCAAATTGCAAATATGCAGCAAACACGCAGGGCAAGGGGTGTGAAAGGCCATCTACCCTACTCCTACAACGCCAATATTAACTACAAAATCAGGTTTTACACGTTCATCTCAGTTGCAGTTTTCAAGCACTACATTGACTTTATTATCCGAAATACATGCATGAAAAGAAATCATGAAGCGACTCTAGGCTCTTACCCAAGGGCCAATTTCTAAAAATATGTTTGCTAGATGAAAATTTAGTAGGAGAAGCTGGGCCAAAAGGGGACGGATCGACGAGCGTAGCAATGCCGTTCAGCAAGGGAGGGATACAGCCTAGGCCACAAGCAGAAGCGCTGTTTGGCAAAAGAGCCATTGAGACAACTATTCCCCAGGCCAACTTTTACTCGTGGAAAGAATTGGCCCGGGGGAATAAACACTTCCGCGGGAAGACCTGTCGGGGGATTCGGGAGCGTTCACAGCTTGAGCCAGCTCCGCGCGCAAAGATCTGATGACCGCTTGCTGCTGAGTGATAGTACGCTGCTTATCCTCAAGGCCTGCGCGGAGGAGGGAGAGCGCTTGTTCATGCTCTTGACGCAACTGTTCCTGGATACCGAGTTGACGCTGCAGGCTAGCCTGGCACTGCTCCTTCCTCGTCCTCTCCACATCCACGCAGTACTTCGCAAGGCGGTACTGGTCTTCCATGGAACGCAGAGCAGCTACCTGGCGATCTCGATCCTGAGACACGCGATTCAGCTCACGCTCTTTTGAGACAAGTAGCGTGGTGAGTTCGTTTACCATCACTCGGGAGGGTGGTTGGTCAACTTCCTGAGAAGGAGGAGGAGAATGCATCGTGTGGAGGAGCGGTTGGCGGAACGCAGGAAAGACAGCGTAAAAAAGAAGCGATAGCACGGAAAAGCAACCTTAAGGCTCCTTATAAAGAGGAATGACAGCTGAATCCAAGCAACTAAGTGGGCGCGGCGCCCCAAGCGGCTGGCGACACAGTAAAGGAGGCATGATATCCCAAGCAACGTGACACAAAAACTGATGCGTGACGCAGGAAGCAAGGTGCGCAGAGATATGCTGAGATCATAGAGATACGCTGAGGTAGATACACAGAGATCTGCTGAAGTCACAAAGATAGGCCGAAGTCACAGAAATGTGCAGAGGTCTAGTCAGTCAGACTGTCGTCCTCCTTCGACTAGACTTGTGGGGGAGGCTTGTGATACGGTTAGTGATGGAGGGGCCCAAGAGGAAAGGATTAGAAAAGTCCAGGCTATGTGGTGGTCAAAAGTCACGAGGAGGTGGCGGTCAATAGTCATGGCGACTTGGCGGTCAAAAAGGCAGGCTGACAGGGCAGTCAGGGCTCAGCATAGGCAGAAGCGGGTTGGGAACGGCAGAGCTGAGAGGAGTCAGCTCGATCCACAGGCCTACAGTAGAGGGCCCGAAAACACAGAGCACATAGGCCGGTCCGGGTCGGCAGAGCTGAGCGGAGCCCGAACCACAGACCTGCGGTTGAGGGCCAGGAAGTACAAAGTGCAGGATGCAGTCCGAGCTATAGGCAAGCGAGGCAAAAACCGGAAGTATAGGCCAATGGGTCAAGCGTAGAGCTAATCGGCGGCCAACCACGACTGCGTGAGGGCCGAAGTACAAAGTGCGTGACGCAAGCGGCAGAGCTAAGGAGGCCAAGAACCGGAAGTATAGGCCAATGGGTCAGAAGCGAACGAGCGTGTGATCTGCCCCAACGGAAGTACAAAGCGCAGGATGCAGGTTGAGATCGGCGTAGCTAAGCAGAGGCAGCGAGGCCTGGAAATGCGAACCACAGGTGCAGGCTGGTGCGGGGGCACAATGAATCGGGGGAGCTAAGTAATACGGAAGTGGAGAATCTCAACGGTCCGTCAGGGGTAATCATTACATACCAACAATGCGAGCGAAGGCGAAGGTTCCTGAAACGAAAAGATGCCCTCGTAGCCAGTAGTAGCCTGCCAGCTGTCTCTCACTACAGGACAAAACCCAAGTGCGAAGGCGGAGGTTCCTAAACAGAAAGATGCTTTCACAACAAATAGAAGTGCGACAGGTGTCCATGACTAGAGGACAAAGCCGGGCGTCCAACATTTTCTGACAGGAGGGCAGGTTCTAGCAGGAGGACGGATAAAAGGGGAAAATCCCTCGTACGCAGGTACGCGCACACACTGTCTCGTCACTTTTTTCCACAACTGTTTTTTCTTTCTGCTTCTCTCTGTTCTTTCTGGGGAAAAAGGACCTGACTTGAGCGTCGGAGGGCCTGATCCGGGGACTTTTTCCCTGGGTTTCGGTCTCTAACGTGGAAGGGGGAGATCGTCTGAGTGTGTGCAGGGTCCTGCAGCCGCATCAGCCACCCGTGGGGAGCCTGCGCCGCCCGCGACTTTCCGTCAACGTCCAGTCCACCGCGACCGGCCTTCGTCCGACTCAGCTTCCGGACGGGATCACTCTTTCTATCTGGAAAGATCCTCATCTTCATTCTCTCCAATAAAGTGGTATCATAAGTTGAAGTGCTCAAGCGATGGCCAACAATGGAGTTTGTTCTTTTCATTTTCCTTGTCTCACAAAGGAGAATTATGAGACATGGTGTCTAATGATGAAAGTATTGCTTGGTTCTCAAAATCTATGGGAGATTGTAGAGAAAGGCTATGAGAAGCCTCAAAATGAAAATAATTTTCCTCAAGTAGAGAAGGATTCTTTGTTACAGACAAAGAAGAAGAATCAACAAGCTCTCACCCTCATCTATCAATGTTTGGATGATTCTATGTTTGAAAAGGTGACCGATGCTACTACTTCAAAATAAATTTGGAAGATATTGGCAAAGACTCAAGGTGTTGACAAAGTAAAGATGGTAAAACTTCAATAATTAAGGTGTAATTTTGAAGCATTATAGTTTATAAAGTCTAAATCCATTATGGATTATTGTTCATGGGTGAAGGCAATTGTGAATCAATCGAAGAGATATGAAGACAAGATAGAAGATGCACGCATTGTGGAAAAGATGCTTCATTCTTTAATTTCTAAATTTGACTATATTGTGTCTGTCATTGAAGAAACAAAAGATTTAGATTCAATGATTATTGAAGAATTGGAGGGCTCATTGTAAGCCCATGAAGAAAAGATGAAAAGAAGACCAGAAAAGTCATTGGAGCAAGTTCTCAAAGCCAAGACTACACTAAAAAAATAATGAAAAAGGACATGATTATTTTAGAGGTTATGGTTGAGGAAGAGGCCGCGCACGAGAAAGAGAACATGGACATGGCCAAAATTGACAAAGTGAGGGAAAAAGAGACAACTTTAATCAAGTAGAAAGAAGTCAATCATTACCTAGATACTATGGAAGAGCAAGAGGAAAAGGACAAAGCTATTATCCAACTTCAAATAGAAGAAGGTATGACAACTCTAAAGTTGAATATTACGCTTGCCATAAAATGGATCATTATGATTGGAAATACCATAGTGCTACTAATGATATTAAAGAAAAAGCTCATCTTGTTGTCGACTATCAAGAAATTGGAGACTCAACTTTATTAATACAAATCAAGAAAGAAAAAAAAGGTGATAACAGTTTAGGGTATTTGGATAATGGTGCAAGCAATCATATGTATGGGTACAAAGATAAATTTGTAGAGCTTGATGAGAAAGTGAAAAACATTGTTTCTTTTGGAGACTCCTCCAAAATTCATATTGATGGGAAAGATACAATTCTCATCTTTTCTAAAGATGACAATTATAAAATAATATCAGATGTTTACTTTGTGCCAAAATTAAGGAGTAACATTATAAGCTTGGGTCAACTACTTGAAAGAGGTTATGAGATTCTAATGAAGAATAACTATCTTTGACTTAGAGATCAAAATGCTAATTTACTTGCTAAGGTTGCTATATCAAGGAATAGGATGTTTGCTTTGAATATTAAGACAATTGAAGCAAAGTGTTTGAAGGCTAATGTGTAAAATGAAGCATGACAATGGCACATGAGATTCAGTCACTTGAATTTTTGAGCATTAAAGGCTATGGGAGAAAAGAATATGGTGAAACGTATGCCTCTGATCAACCATCCAAATCATTTATGTGAAGCTTTCCTTCTTGGGAAAAATGCTAGGAAGAGTTTTCCAAAAGAAGCAACATTCAAAGTGACAATGCCACTTGGACTTATGCATACAGATGTCTGTGGACTAATCAATCCTCCTTTACTTGGTAAGAGTAAATATTTTGTACTCTTTATTGATGACTCTGTAAGTACCCCATGGTAATTTTGATGTAATCAACCAAGTCAGATTAGGTCCTGTTATATTTTGATGTCCTGTGTCTAAGTGTGCAAGAACTTAGGAGCATAGAAAGTCGAGCGAAAGATGCAGCTAGCGAGAAGGACGACACGGGAGAGAGTCGACGGGCTCGGTGCGTCTGAGGGACGAGGTGCTGCAGAAGAGTACGCTAACGGAAGATAAGGGAGCGCGCGACGTTTCCGAGGGACGAGAAGCAAGAGCGGAAGTTTGCTTGAGGAGAAGGTCGGAAGATAGGTCCAGGTGAGCCCAATTCCGGATGGACGAAATTACCCAGGCGACCGGCACAGCAGAAGAGCCAAAGGGGAGCTGCGGAGTTGCTGGAGGCGCCCTCAATGAGGTGCCTCCGCGCCTTTCTGTGGGAAGATGCCTTCAACCACCCATGGAAGGCACCTTTAACCCTTTGAAGGCGCCTTAGACTGGTCAAAATTAACCGTTAGCGAAGATAAACTTTATCTTCGCTTGCCTCACTGGAGGCATCTTCCACCTTATTGGAAGCACCTTCCAACCTTGGATAAGATTTTCCAGAGGCTATAAAAAGACCCCTAGACCTAAGAAATAGACAATAACTCAAGTATTTATTTTCTAGTAACTTTCTGAGCATTCAAAGAGTGTAAGGGGCTTCTCCGCCTTCACCGAAGGAGATCTTTTAGTGCTTTCTTTTACCTTGGATTAACAACCGCGTAGGTTATAACCAAGTAACTTTCCATGCCTTTTTACTTTATTAGTTGTTAAACTGCTTTAAGTTAATTATGCTACTAATCTTGTTAGAAAGATCGAGAACGGTCCATTTATAATTTACAGGCAATTCACCCCTACCCTCTTGTCGACCGCACGGGTCCTAACAAGTGGTATTAGAGCTAAGTTCTGTTGGTGCGGAAAGCATCCGACGATCGAACCTGAGTTTTGATAATGGCAAAAGATTCAAAGTTAAGGGTTGTTGTAATCTAACATGGTTGAATGAGTATTTCAGGAAAGTCCTAGCTGCGGTTAGGCAAAGGGAAAAACCCTAGGGGGTGGTAACCCTAGGTCATAGTGGGTGGTAACCCTATGCGGAAAGTCTTGGCAGGTCGATGGCTTCAGGCAAAAGTCCTAGGGGGTGGTAACCCTAGGTGGAAAGTCCTGGTGTCGCGAACCAGGTGAAAGCCTGGACTAGCCGGGAAGCGGATGTCCAGCAGAAAGTCCTAAGCAAAAGTCCAGTCGATCCGGAGGATCGACCGGCAACAGGTAAAATCTCCCGAGTGGAGTAGGTGAGGACGCGTTCCCGTAGAGGGAACAGTGGGCGTCGGGTCGACCTAGGATTTTCGGTTGGAAATCCAAGTCAGACTCGGACAGTTCAAGACCGTCAATTTTTCTTTACGATTTTGTTCTAACTTTGTCTTGCAGGGTATTGTTTGGGACTAACCTTTTTGTGAGGAAAAAAGGAGCAAGTTTATCCTCGGATGAACAGTGTCCGAGGCGCCTCCATGGAGCTTGGAGGCGCCTCGGGTGCAGAGTATGAGCTCTGCAAAGAGAAGGTCGAGGTGCCTCGGACGATCTAAGTAATCTCCCTGCGACAAGCTGCTAACGACTCGATCCAGAAAGTGCTGCAACGACACCCCGACAACCCGGAGCTTCGATTTAGTCTTTTGTTGTCGGTATAATCTGTTTACTGTTTTAAATTGTAGTTAATCTGTAATAGTTTTATCGTGCTTATAGTTGTTGCCCACGGAAAGCGATC
Organism: Zingiber officinale; assembly: GCF_018446385.1. NCBI lineage: Eukaryota > Viridiplantae > Streptophyta > Magnoliopsida > Zingiberales > Zingiberaceae > Zingiber > Zingiber officinale. The sequence continues at coordinate 83,675,204 of NC_055997.1, read as the reverse complement.
AAGGATCGCGGGCCTTCGAGTAGGAGTCGCCTTAGGCTCCGAACGAAGTAAATCTCCTTGTCTCTCTGTGTTTGTTATTTCTTCATTCCGCTACGCTTTTACTCGTTTGTTTTACGAATCGAAAGAAATAGCCACGAACGCTATTCACCCCCCCCTCTAGCGTGGTCTCGATCCAACAATTGGTATCAGAGCGGGGTCGTTTTGAATTGGTGCAACCACCTTTCAAAACAAATTTTTCTTTCGATTTTATATTTTTCGGAGTCAATTAGAATTTAGCCTTAAAGCTTTATTCTAATTCTTTTATCGAATCGGCTTTTGCCCGAAGTTGGTGCAACACCACTTGAGCTCGTTATTACTACTATTCTTTATTCCCGCACTACTAATCCAAGACGTAGTCTTGGAACATATATTTTTGTTGTTTTTGTTGCATATTACAAATGACTCAACAAGAGGGGTTCAGTACTGTTCGTCCCCCACTATTCTCCGGAGATGATTTCGGTTATTGGAAGGGAAGAATGGAGACGTATCTGAAGATTCAGTTTGAAACATGGATGATCATTAAGACGGGACTTCAGCTACCTTCCGATGACGACGGCAATCCAACCCCCTGCGAGAAGTGGGACACCCCTCTAATCAAAAAGGTGGAAGCCGACGCCAAAGCTACCTGCACCCTCCAGTGCGGCCTTACCAAAGAAGAACTCAACAGAGTCGGCCCGTTCTCTTCCGCAAAGGAGCTCTGGGAAAAGCTAGTCGAACTCCACGAAGGCACTAACGACACCAAGGTAAGTAAAAGAGATCTTTTACTTAATAAATTATATAATATAAAGATGCAGGAAGGCGAGACGGCAAGTTCTCTACATGCGAGAATCCAAGACATCCTCAATTCTCTTCACGGAATCGGACAGAAGATAGAGAATCGGGACGTCATAAGGTATGTTTTAAACTCATTTCCAAGGAACACATTGTGGGCATCAATAGTAGATGCCTACAAAGTTTCCAAGGACTTGTCTTCAATAAAATTAGACGAATTATTTTGTGAATTTGAACTTCATGAGCAGACTAATGCACAGCCAACCGAGAAAGGTATTGCGTTGGTTGCAGGTACAAGTCGAACACGGGAACCGAGATCACGACGAAGAATGGAACCGGAGTCGGAGGTTGAACCAGACTCAGACGATGAAGACATTGAAATTACAACCGAGCTGGTAAACCTCGTGAAGAAGCTCTACAAAACGAAGGGCTTCAACAAAAGAGATCTAAAAAAGGCAGTAAAAACGAAGGAAGGTTCACAGAACTCAAAGATGAAGTTTGAAGTTACATGCTACGACTGCAACCAAAAAGGGCACATCAAATCCAACTTCCCTAACCTGAAGGAAGTCAAAAAGCAAAGAAGGAAAAAGGTCCTTAAGGCAACATGGGACGAATCTTCATCGGAGGACGACGACGACGAGCTCGAATGCATTTAGTCTACTCGCATTAACGGCCCGGCCAAATCGTCGAACCGAAGCGAGAGCGAGTCCGAGGCGTAGTCCGAGCAAAGCCACGGATCCGTATCCGTTCCAAGGACCAGACCCCACTGTAAGTATCTCCCGGTTAAACATTTTGGTTAGCTATTTATTAGCAAATTAGCTAAGTCAAACCCGAAGTTAAGTCACTTCAAAGGAAGTATCCGTCCCAAAGAAGTGGTCGACACTAAAACCTTACTCGATCAGAGTCGATCGACTTCCAACTCAAGTTCATAAACTTGAGGAAGAAAATTCAAGTCTAAAAAATCAGGTTAAAGATTTAAAAACTACTTTAGAACGATTTTCTTTGGGCTCCAAGAACATGAACTTAATTCTTGGGACACAAAGGGCCATTTACAATAGAACTGGGCTAGGATATAAAAGTAAATATAAATCTTACTTATCCTTAATAAACAAACAAAGTAGTAACACAGCCCAAGCATGGGTCCCCAAGTCCAAATTGATCAATCAAGTTGGACTTGGTCAATACTGGGTCCCGAAGGATCAAATACATTACCTCGATAGACCATATCGAGGTCGTGATCCAGGGAGAGCAAAGAGAAAAACGATAATTCGAAATTAAACTATAAATTCAAAAATTCAATTCAAAATTCGAAATTAAATTATAAATTCAAAAATTAAAACTTTGAAATTAAATTATAAATTCAAAAATTAAAATTCGAAATTAAATTATAAATTCAAAAATTCAATTCAAAATTCGAAATTAAATTATAAATTCAAAAATGAAATTCAAAATTCGAAATTAAACTATAAATTCAAAAATTCAATTCAAAATTCGAAATTAAATTATAAATTCAAAATTCGAAATTAAATTATAAATTCAAAAATGAAATTCAAAATTCGAAATTAAATTATAAATACAAAATTCAAAATTCGAAATTAAATTCAAAAATGAAATTCAAAATTCGAAATTAAATTATAAATTCAAAATTCAAAATTCGAAATTAAATTATAAATTCAAAAATTAAAAATTCGAAATTAAATTATAAATTCAAAACTTCAATTAAAAATTCGAAATTAAATTATAAATTCAAAAATGAAATTCAAAATTCGAAATTAAATTATAAATTCAAAAATGAAATAAAAAATTCGAAATTAAATTATAAATTCAAAAATTAAATTCAAAAAATTAAATTATAAATTCAAAAATTAAATTATTAATTCAAAAATGAAATTCAAAATTCGAAATTCAAATTCAAAATTCAAAATTTAAATTCAAAAATTAAATTCAAAAATTAAATGAAATTCAAAATTCGAAATTAAGTAATTAAATCAAATTAAAAGGAAGGCTCCAGATTATCTGGCACCTCCGAACTTAATATACCCGATAAGGGTAACCAATAGTAGACCACCCGGCAGGGTAATTAAGGTTAGGTAAAATGGGCTAGGTTTAACTTGACCCACAATACTGGTGAAATTTTTTGGATGATAGTACGTTAGGGAAGCTTGGGCATCGCATGTCTAGGAAGATATGACTTCGACCTGGTGCATTTGGCCAAGTGGAACTGACCGAAGCTACCCTTAAATGGATCCTAACTAGTTAGACCAAGGATTAGTATTAAGTTCAGTGGGTAGGACTATTTGGAAAACCTCGAAGGCATGGTTACTTTAATGAGCTCCTTGTGACTCACCATAACCCAGAAGTTTATCCAAAAAATGCTTACTTGTTGAACCCAAAGCTAAACCTGAATCTAACACAAAGTTAAGCCAGACCTCTGAATTTAACAATAAATCATCTCACATCAATTATAGGATTCCCTGATTGACAATTTAGATCAGGTGAGATGACTAAGCAAACTAAATTTTAAATCTTACTTAAAGTTAAGTTAAACATCCTTCAAAATCAAATTAATTCAAATATCTCCAACCTAAACTAAACAGTGTTAATCAAGTTAAATTAATAATAATAATAAATAAATAAAAAAAAACTTTAAACACTTTTCTAAACAATTGCAACAATATGACCAATTATTGTTAACTTAGCCTGGATAAGATAAAATTCTAAGGAGTCCACTTCAGTCAAACTATCTTTTTATCCATTAACAAGAAACCAATTCATTCACTTTATGTGTAGGAGTTAGATCAATGGATGTTGGATAGTGGATGCTCCAGACATATGACTGGAGATAAATTGAAGTTTTCAAAGCTCAAACTAAAAAATTTAGGATCAGTTGCATTCGGCAACAATGGTCAACTTAAAGTAATCGGAAGAGGTAATATCGAACTCAGCTCCGATTTTATTATTAGAAAAGTTCTGTTAGTTGAAAATTTCAATTTCAACTTACTAAGTATAAGCCAATTGTGTGATACGGATACTTAGTCACTTTTGACAAAGCTAGATGTTTAGTCAAAAATATTGAAAATCCTGAAATCACACTTAAGGGACTTAGGAAAAATAATATGTACTCAATCAATCTACCCACATCCTCAATAAAGTGTTTAATAACACAGAAAGAGGAAACTGACTTGTGGCACAGAAGACTGGGTCACACTCACACTAGACTCATTTCAAAAATGAGTCATAATGGTCTAGTTAGAGGTTTGCCCAAAATAAAATTCATTGAAAACTCAATCTGTAATGCTTGTCAACAAGGAAAACAAACTAAGTCAACACATAAATCAACAAATCTAGAAAGAACCAACTCGTTACTTGAGCTCCTTCACCTTGACCTATTTGATTCACATGGAGCCAAGTCACTAAGCAAGAACCAGTATTGCTTAGTAATAATTGATGACTACTCTAGGTTTACATGGGTAAGATTCCTAAAAACAAAAGATGAAACCTATGAAATATTGCAAACTAATAGAAAATGAAAAAGATACTAAAATTAAAAGAATAAGAAGTGATCACGGGGGAGAATTTGAAAATCATAGATTTACTCAATTTTGTAAAGTAAATGGATACCTACATGAATTTTCATGTCCTAGAACCCCTCAGCAAAATGGTCTAGTGGAACGTAAAAATAGAACACTACAAGAAGCCGCTAGAACTATATTAAATGAATATAATTTAAATCACCAATTTTGGGCTGAAGCAATAAATACTGCAAATCATATTCAAAATAGAATTTTAATCAACAAATTTCACAAGAAAACCCCTTATGAACTATATTATCATAAAATTCCTAACTTAAACTATTTAAAAATATTTGGGTGTAAAGTTCACATTTTAAATACTAAAGATTATTTAGGAAAATTCACACCCAAATCTAACCCAGGAATATTTTTAGGATACTCCTCAAATAGTAGAGCCTATAGAGTCTACAATCAAAACACCCTAAAAGTTGAAGAAACAACTAATATAATATTTGATGAAGAAAATAATCTACCAAATATAAGTGTGAATGTTGAACCAAGAAATATAGAAGATGATGAAATTCAACCAAACCTTAATAAACCAGAGGAACCAGCCCCTGACCCAATTATAAGACCAACTAGGGCCAGTACTTCTCATCCACCTGACCAAATTTTGGGTGATCCAAACCTAGGAGTCAGAACTAGATCTTCCTATAGAATCCATAGTCAGATTGCCCTAATTTCTAAAATCGAACCTAAAACAATAGAAGAAGCACTACCCGACCCGGACTGGATCATAGCTATGCAGGAGGAATTAGCCCAATTTGAAAGAAACCAAGTCTGGGACCTTGTACCTAAACCCATAGATAAATCAATAATAGACACCAAATGGGTGTTTAGAAATAAGTTGGATGATCAGGGTGATATCATAAGAAACAAAGCCAGACTAGTAGCCAAAGGGTTTAGTCAAGTTGAAGGATTAGACTATGATGAAACCTATGCACCGATAGCTAGACTCGAATCCATTCGAATGCTATTAGCCTATGCAGCAAATAAAGGGTTTAAATTATATCAAATGGATGTTAAGTCAGCCTTTTTAAATGGTTTCATCAAAGAAGAGGTCTATGTAAGCCAACCCCCAGGATTTGAAGACTTAAACAATCCTACTCACGTATTTAAGTTAAAAAAAGCCTTGTATGGACTTAAACAAGCCCCTAGGGCATGGTATGAACGGTTGTCCAATCACTTAATTTCCAAAGGCTTCAACCAAGGTCAAATAGATCCAACTCTATTCGTAAAAACTGTAGAAAAAGACATCTTCATAGCCCAAATCTATGTTGATGATATAATTTTTGGATCTACTAACTCTAAATTTCTAAAAGAATTTGTTAAATTAATGGAAAGTGAATTTGAAATGAGTATGGTTGGTGAACTTAATTTTTTCTTAGGCTTACAAATAAAACAAACTAAAGATGGAATTTACATTTATCAAACTAAATATGCTAAGGAGTTAATTAAAAAATTCTGCATGGAAAATTCAAAGATAATAAACACTCCAATGGCAACCAACATCAATATTGACTCTGACCCAGTAGGAAAACCAGTAGACCCAAAATATTATAGAAGTGTAATAGGTAGTTTATTGTACCTAACTGCAAGCCGACCTGATATATTGTTTGCTGTAGGTATGTGCGCAAGATACCAATCCTGTGCAAAAGAGTCACACTTAACCTATGTTAAAAGAATACTTAGGTACATTAAAGGTACTCTAAATATAGGACTCTGGTACCCTAGAACTTGCACTCTTGACCTTCATGGCTATTCTGACTCAGATTACGCTGGATGCAAGTTAGATAGAAAAAGCACAAGTGGCAGTTGTCAATTTCTAGGGCAATGCCTTGTAAGTTGGTCAAGTAGAAAGCAACATTGTGTTGCTTTATCTACCACTGAAGCTGAATATATAGCCTTAGGTGAATGCGCATCTCAATTGTTATGGATGATGCATACTCTTAAAGACTATCAGCTAGATTATCATAAAACAAAATTTTCAATTGATAATATAAGCTCAATAAATCTAACAAAAAACCCAATTCATCACTCAAGGACTAAACATATAGAGGTGAAGCATCATTTTGTAAGGGATCATGTAGCTAAGGGTGATATTATACTCAACTATGTTGAGTCAAAATCAAACCTAGCTGACATTTTCACAAAACCCTTACCTGAACTTGAGTTCAGCTCACTTAGAAGACAAATAGGTATGTGTTGGGTAGAATAAATACTATAACTTTATATTCTTTACTTGTTTTTTATTAACTTCTAGGCAAAATTGATTTTCCAAAATCCCCACTTTGCTAGACTTTCAAAAGTTGGATTTAGCCTAGGATTTACCCTTAGAAAACATGTCTCAGCCAGAGCATCTCACAAACACCTAGGTTTACCTTGATTGTGTTTGTAAAACATAGAACGGTGTGAGATGCATAGGGTACAGCCTGGACTCAAGAATGCTTATTTCTGTTCATCAATATGAGTCTGGGCATTAAATACATAATTAACAGTAATCAAATCAAGTCTTCCAGCCTTAGTCAAATCTAACTGGATCAATTGACTTGACTTGACTAACCAGGTGAACACTGTTGCCCTCTAGGCAATCAGCAAGTAGCTAAATGGTTAGACAGTTGGTGGAGGCAATATTAAAAGTTTAAGCATGTTTGTACTTAAGGGCTCTGATACCTGATCAAAACCAAATCTTGACTCATGCTTGGACTTTAGAACACTGAAACCTTACTAAAACTAAATTAAGGTTATCTCTTCTCCTTTGCCTTAAGTATTCTTGAAATTTATCTCAAAAACATTCCTTAAGCAGTTTTATCAAAATTTTCTCCAAACTTAACTTTCAAATATCTTCTTCTTTGGAAATTTTTTTAAACCCTTTTGAAAAATTCATTAAGTTATTAAAGCTTTAAAAATTATTTTTCCTTGCAAATTTATTTGAAAATCTCTGAAGTTGAAACTTGTATTTTGAAATTTTTCTATGAATATTTTGGAAACCAATGTTTTTCTATAGACTCCATAGACTCAAAAAGAGCTCATGTTTTTCGATGTCTATTCAAACAAAATAAATTCTAAGGTGTTGTCCTTCACTTTCCTTGCCTAAGTTAAAATGTTTTTAATTCTGTCTTGAAAAATTAAGTTTTTCAAAACTAGCTCATTTTTGATATATGGCAAAGGGGGAGAGTAGAGAAATTCAAAGTAGAGAAACTCAAAAGAAAAAGGAAACCCTGTATTAAGGGGGAGCTTCACAAAAAGTTTACAAAAAGTTTAAGTGTTAGCTTAAGTTAGGCGTTCATTTGAATTTATATACTTAAGCTTGCTTAATATACTTATGCATTTGTTTTTTTTACTTAACTTTGAATTTGGGTTGCCATAATAAAAAAGGGGGAGATTGTTGGTGCGGAAAGCATCCGACGATCGAACCTGAGTTTTGATAATGGCAAAAGATTCAAAGTTAAGGGTTGTTGTAATCTAACATGGTTGAATGAGTATTTCAGGAAAGTCCTAGCTGCGGTTAGGCAAAGAGAAAAACCCTAGGGGGTGGTAACCCTAGGTCATAGTGGGTGGTAACCCTATGCGGAAAGTCTTGGCAGGTCGATGGCTAAAAAGTAAGGGGTGGTAACCCTAGGTGGAAAGTCCCGGTGTCGCGAACCGGTGAAAGACTGGACTAGCCGGGAGCGATGTCCAGCAGAAAGTCCGGAAGCATCGAGTCTTGAGCAAAAGTCCGTCGATCCGGAGGATCGTGGCAACAGGTAAATCTCCGTGAGTAGGTGAGGACGCGTTCCCGTAGAGGGAACAGTAGGCGTCGGATCGACCTAGGATTTCCGGTCGGAAATCCGAAGTCAGACCCGGACAGTCCAGAGACTGTCTTATTACTCTGCCTGGGATGGATCCGGACTCCCGGAGGTGCGAGCGCTCGGAAAAGGTCCGGGCGCCCGGGACCAAAGTTTATCCCCTGCGCGAAGTTGACACGTGGAGCATCCTGGTTGGTTGGCCACGTCACACTCCAGGCGCCCGGAAGGGATCCAGGCGCCCGGAACCTCATATAAAAGAAGGGTCGAGGTGCAGCACCAAGTACAACGACAATCTAAGTAATCTCCCTGCGACAAGCTGCTAACGACTCGATCCAGAAAGTGCTGCAACGACACCCCGACAACCCGGAGCTTCGATTTAGTCTTTTGTTGTCGGTATAATCTGTTTACTGTTTTAAATTGTAGTTAATCTGTAATAGTTTTATCGTGCTTATAGTTGTTGCCCACGGAAAGCGATCAAGGATCGCGGGCCTTCGAGTAGGAGTCGCCTTAGGCTCCGAACGAAGTAAATCTCCTTGTCTCTCTGTGTTTGTTATTTCTTCATTCCGCTGCGCTTTTACTCGTTTGTTTTATGAATCGAAAGAAATAGCCACGAATGCTATTCACCCCCCCCTCTAGCGTGGTCTCGATCCAACAAGTTCACTTAATAAGGACTAACTACCGACCGAAGCAAAATCAATGGCCGGACCAAGCCTCATCCCACCAAAGTTCGAGGGGGAGTTCACACACTGGAAACGTCGAATGGAGGTATTCCTAAAAACTAACTTTGAAATTCTTTTAATAATTAATAACATTTTGCAGCTCAAAAAGATCAACAAGGCATAGAGAAAGAAGAGTACCTCTGGATGAATATGGAAAACATGATCTCGAGTGTGATGTGAGACTGGCAGTCAGGACCTCTTAGTGACATAATATATCCTCTACTTGCTAACCTATAAATAAAGTGAAAGCAAGGGGTAGTGAGTACAAAATACTCAGCGGGTATAATAAGATATTGCATGATACTATATGATTCGGTGGTAAGAGTGTGGTCCCGTACGGGAAGTTATCGAGGACACGTGGAAGGTGGTCAACTCATGCGGGTGGTCGGGCAGAAGATCGCCTGGCCAATCGGGGATCAAACTTAGGTAGCGCCCGATCGGCGCAGAGATAGTCCGACCGCGGGTCGGGCTTCCAACGCTTATGAGTTCGCATATGATGGGTGATACGCCGAGCGTCTGATCCGCTCGACTTAGCCGCGGAACAATGAAGTCCACATTTTGTCCAAGTATAGGGCCGAGCGGACTACCCGCTCGGTCCGGTATGCGTCCCCCTGGACGTCAGCATGGCCGAGCGGCTCTCCCGCTCGGCATGGTAGCAGACAAAAGATGCGGAAGAAGACAAAGGGGACAGCCGAAGATGTCCTTCTCAAGACACACATTGCCAACAAGCAGCATGGTCGGCGGCTGGACCGGACAGAGGATCGTACTGTGGAAGTTTCTATTGTCACGTCAGGGATATGCTTGAACAATTGAGGTATGGCATCAGGCACACTTTTCTGACACGACCATTTCTAGGTATGCCTTGAGGAGCGTGCATGTGCCCTCGCGGAGCCCTATATAAGGGCCCTCAACCTTTGGTAGAGGTATGCATTCTCATCTACTGTAGCTCTTGGTCTCGTTGCTCTGCTTCTACTTCATTTTGCCACTGCCTGACTTGAGTGTCGGAGAGTCGTCGCCGGGAACCCCTTCCCGGCTCGGCTTTGTTGCAGGCTCATCGGAGGTCCGCGTCATCAGCCGGAGATAGCAGAGAGTGCCACATCCCCAGCATCCGTCGACTCATCGCTCAGACAGGATCAAATTGGCGCCGTCTGTGGGAACACACCTGAATCTGAGCAGAGAAGATGGAAGGAGCTGGACGACCGCACACCGTGATGCTCTCACAAGAAGAGCTCGACGCTCTAATCGAAGCAAGAGCAGCAAAGATCGTGGAGCAGCAGCAGCAGAAGGTGTTGGGCGAGTGGCTGGCACAGCAGGCGACCTCGGTGTCAGGTGACCGAGTGGCTCAAGAAGATCGACCGGAGTAGTACTCCACTTGGGCACATAATAAAGGTCAAACCGGCACGCCAGCAGACGTGCCGCCCGCCCCTATTTCGTTTCATTGGGCCCTGCTCCAAAAGCCGTCCGAATTAGCTCTAGCCAACCAGGGATTATCTGATGAAGCCTCCGCTCGGGAAGTCAGGAGAGGCAAAGCGCCTCAGACCGAATCATCTCCTGAATGGATCAATCGCCAGTTCTATGAGGCAATCCTGCAGGACCCACTCCCAAAGCACTACACCCCTCTGGCGATCGGGGAATACAGCGGCACGACTGACCTCGACGATCATCTAGGTAAGTTCGACAATGCCGCTACTCTCCACCAGTATACTGACGGAGTTAAGTGTCGAGTCTTCCTCACTATACTGTCCGACTTGGCACAACGCTGGTTCCGAAGATTGCCGGATGGATCAATTAGGAGCTTTAAAGATTTCCGAACAGTGTTTCTCCACCACTTCGCCAGCAGCCGACGCTACCAGAAGACTAGTGTCAGCTTATTCTCCATGAAGTAAGGGTCGAGGGAGACCCTCCAAGCTTACATACAACGCTTCAACCAGGCAGCAATGGATATACCCACAGTCTCATCTGAGACGATGATGCATGCCTTCACCCAGGGCCTGGTCGACGGGGATTTCTTCCGATCGCTCATCAGGAAGCCACCCCGTGACTACGACCACATACTGAAGAAGGCGAATGAGTACATCAACGTGGAAGAAGCTCAGGCGGCTAGAAGAAAAGAAGCGCAGTCCGAGCCCCTGTTTGCGGTCGAGCGAAAGCCAGTTGTTAGCCATCAGCCGCCAAGAGGACCCCGTGCTGATGGAGCGCGTCCTCATCAAGAAGCCAGGCCGCATGTCGTCCAACATGTAGCGGCCGAGCAGCCCAAACAAAAGGGAAAGGTGTGGACTCCCATGTTTTGTTCACTACACCAGTCTGCCACCCACAACACACGTGACTGTCAGACGCTTGGCCCGATCGCTCACCCTACGCCGAGAAGCCGCCACCGCCGATTGCCTTCACCCGATCGAAGACACGGACCCCAGGGCACCGGACGACGAGTGGCTAGGGAGTCACCTGAGCGGCGCCATCGGCATCAACCGAGGGTCAGTCCCCGAGCCTCGCATGAGCGAGCCAGACCATCCGCTCGGGAGGAGGAAAACCGAAGCAACACTGCTCGAGGCGAGATCAACATCATTGCTGGTGGGCCCACAAGAGGAGACTCCAACCGGGCTAGAAAGTCACACGCCCGACAGCTAAGGATCCATGCAGTTGGCTACAGTCAGGAGCGAGCACAAGGTCCCGAGATCAGTTTCGGGCCTAGAGACCTGGAAGGAGTTGAAGTGCCGCACGACGACGCACTCATCATCCGAGCGGTAATAGCAAATTCACTATTCACCACATATTTATTGATACAGGAAGCTCGGTCAACATTATTTTTAAGAAGGCGTTCGACCAATTGCAAATTGATCAAGCCAAATTGCTTCCGATGACAACCCCGTTGTACGGATTTACCGACAATGAAGTCCTTCCGGTCAGCCAAACCAGGCTGGCTATCTCACTGGGGGAGGAGCCGCTTCGGGGGACGCGTACCACTAATTTCATCATGGTCGATGCCCCCTCCGCCTACAATGTGATATTGGGACGACCGACCCTCAACGAGTTCCGGACGGTCGTCTCAACTTTCTGTCAAAAGATCAAGTTTCCCATGGAGGACCAAGTGGGCGAAGTCTGAGGAGATCAGCTGACCGCCAGGCAATGCTATGTGGAGATGGTCTGAGCCGAATCATGATCCGCTCGGAAAGCACCGCGCCTTGAGGTAAACACCACAACTGAAAAACCTTCAACTTTAGTTTATGAGGAAAAGGAGGAAGTGCAGATCTAGCCCGACCGACCGGAAGCCACAACATTTATTGCATTCGACCTGGAGGAAGGCCAGAAGGAGGAGCTGGTCAAGTGTCTACATCGCAACCATGATGTCTTCGCATGGTCAACACACGAGTTGCCGGGCATCTCGTCGAGCGTCGCGCAGCATGAGCTCCACGTCCGGCCGGACGCTCGGCCCGTAAAGCAGAGGAAGCGGGACTTCAGCGCGGAGCAGAACGCCATCATCCGAGCGGAGATCGAAAAGCTTCTGGAGGCCGACCATATAGGGGAGGTGCAATTCCCGAGCTGGTTGGCAAATGTGGTGCTGGTCTCTAAGCCGGGTAACAAGTGGAGGGTCTACATTGCTTTCAGGATTTGAATAAGGCATGCCCGAAACATTTCTACCCACTGCCCCAGATCGACCAAATGGTGGACTCGATCGCTGGATGTGAGCTGATATGCATGCTGGACGCTTATCAGGGATATCACCAGGTGTCGCTTGCCCGCGACGATCAGGAGAAAGTAAGCTTCATTATGACGGATGACACCTACTGCTACAACGTAATGCCGTTCGGATTGAAGAACATCGACGCCACGTATCAGCGGCTCATGAACAAGGTGTTCCGGAAGCAAATCGTGTGGAACTTGGAGGTATATGTGGATGACATCCTTATCAAATCACTCCGAGCGGTCGACCTTTGCTCAGACATAGAGGAGACGTTTCATACGCTGAGAAAGTACGGAGTCAAGTTAAATCCGCAGAAGTGTCTGTTTGGAGCAAAAAGTGGGCGCTTTTTGGGCTATATCGTCACCGAGCGGGGCATAGAGGCCAACCCTAGCAAGGTAAAGGTACTACAAGACATGCCACCACCCAGAAATTTGAAGGAAGTACAGCGCCTTACCGGTCGGATAACGGCTCTCTCGCGGTTCATCTCCAAAACAGCCGATCAGAGCCTGCCCTTCTTCAAAGTTCTGCGTCGAGCCACCAAATTCCAGTGGGATGAAGAAAGTGACTGGGCGTTCGAAGCTTTGAAGGTTTATCTGAACTCTCTACCTGTATTGGCCAAGCCGACTATCGGCGAGCCACTCCGCATCTATTTATCATCAACCGAGCATGCTGTTGGCTCAGCATTGGTACGGCCGGACGGCGAAGAACAACCGGTGTACTTTCTGAGTCACATTCTAAAGGATGTCGAATCCCGCTACACTGGTCTTAAGAAGCTCGCTTTCGCGTTAGTCCTCGCTGCTCGGAGGCTCCGGTCTTACTTTCTTGCGCACACGATAATCGTTATGACGAACAACCCTCTAGGGAGAGTCCTCCTCAACCCAGAGGTGTCCAAACGACTGATCAAATGGACGACCGAGCTCAGTGAATTCGATATTCAGTACTAGCCCCGTACGACAATTAAGGCGCAATCCTTGGCAGACTTCGTCACTGAAGTGCAGAATCCCGAGCCTGAAGCTTTATGGAGGATTTATATGGATGGGTCATCCACTCAACTTGGGAGTGGCGTCGGCATTCTGTTAATTTCACCGCAAGAGGAGCGGATGTATCTCTCCGTCCGGCTGGATTATCGTGCAACTAATAATGAGGCGGAATATGAAGCCCTCATAGCTGGACTGCAGGCTGCTCGGTATGTGGGGGCAAACCAAGTGGTGATCTACTCTGACTCTCAGCTTGCCTCTCAGCAACTCTCGGGAGCTTTTGAGATAAATAGTGCGAGGCTCAAGCTCTACGTGGAGGCCTTCGAAAAGCTCAAGACCAACTTTGGCAAGGTTGTTATACAAAAGATTCCTCGAGCGGGCAACCAGGCGGCGGATGAGTTTGCAAAGCTGGCAAGTTCAATAACGCCGATTGGCACGCAACAACCGATCGAGCAGGTATCCTTAGTGGCTTACATTGACAGAATGGAGGGCCTCATGTTCCCGAGCGACTGGAGGACGACCATTGTGGAATTTTTACGGTCAGGAGTTACTCCATCCGATCGGGAAGAGGCCCAGCTGCTGAGAATGAGAGCCGGTCGGTTCACCCTCATCGGAGACCAGCTCTACAAGAAGGCTTTCTCCCGGCCGCTACTAAGGTGCGTTAGCTCAGAAGACGCGGGATATATACTGAAGGAAGTGCCCCAAGGATCTTGCGAGGGACACCCGGGCGGACGGTCGTTGACAAGGAAGATCTTGCTGGCTGGGTACTTCTAGCCAACCCTCGAGGAAGATGCCGCTCGAACTGTCGCCAATTGCCTTTCCTGTCATAAATACCACAACTTCTCCCATCGGCCGACAGGGGAGATGAAGGCGCCCACGTTATCCTGCCCGTTCGACTAGTGGGGCATGGACATTGTGGGACCCTTGCCTATGGCGACCGGGCAGAGGAAGTTCCTATTGGTAGCGGTGGACTACTTCTCCAAATGGGTCGAGGCCGAGCCACTGGCAAAGATCACCGAGCAGATGATCAAAAAATTCGTCTGGAAGCACCTCATATGTCAGTTCGGCATTCCAAGGTGGCTAGTGTCCGACAATGGGCGACAGTTTGTTGGATAGGAGCTCAGAGAATGGTGCGAAGGATATGGCATCGAGTAGCACTTCATCTCTGTGGCATACCCGCAAACCAACGGACAAGCCAAAGTCATTAATCGGGAAATCCTTCGGATTCTGAGGGTTTGGCTCGACCACCTTGGAGGCAGCTAAGTGGACGAGCTCCCCGGCGTTTTATGGACACTCCGTACGACCCCTAAGGAAGGAACGGGGGTCACACCGATCCACTTGGTGTACGGAGGAGAGGCGGTCATGCCGATGGAGGTCGGGATCGAATCCGATCGGGTGCAACAGTACGACGTAGACAACGCCGAGCGGAGGCAGTTGGAGCTAGATTTGATAGATGAGACGCGAGCTAAAGCCGCTGCTCGGCTAATAGCTTACCGGCAAAGAATGAAGCAAAATTACAACAAGCGAGTAATCCCCAGAGCGTTCCAGGTCGGGGACCTGGTGTGGAAGAAGGTGAAGTCGGTCGGCGATGTGAGTAAGCTGGAGGCTCCCTGGGCTGGGCCCTTTAAGGTCATTGAGAAGCTTCGATCGGGCGCCTACTACCTCGAAGATCAAGACGGACGACGGCTGGAACGACCATGGAGCGCTAACCACCTCCAACCATATCGAGCTGGATGAAAGGTGCGCCTATGTAATCAATTGCATGTATTTCCGTTCTTCGCTATCCTATGAATGCAGGAATAAAATCAAGAAACGATAATACCAAAGATGTGCCGAGCGTCCGAGCTTCATCAAGCTGTCGAGCGACGACGTTAAACGCTAGAGTCGGATCGGCGACTATAAACCCCCCGGCCTGAAGATCGTCGAGCGACGACGTTAAACTCTAGGGTCGTAGCGGCGACAAAAAATATCCCGCTTGGAAGACCGTCGAGCGGCGACATTAAATGCTAGAGTTGGACCGACGACTATAAACCCCCCAGCTTGAAGACCGTCAAGCGGCGACGTTAAACTCCAGCGTCGTAGCGGTGACCAAAAATATCCCGCTCGGAAGACCGTCCAGCGACGACGTTAAACGCTAGAGTCGGACTGGCGACTATAAACCCCCCGGCCTGAAGACCGTCGAGCGGTGACGTTAAACTCTAGGGCCGTAGCGGCGACCAAAAATATCCCGCTCGGAAGACCATTGAGCGGCGACGTTAAACTCTAGGGTCGTAGCGGCGACCAAAAATATCCCGCTCGGAATACCGTCGAGCGGCGACGTTAAACGCTAGAGTCGGACCGACGACTATAAACCCCCCGGCCTGAAGACCGTTAAGCGGCGACGTTAAACTCTAGGGTCGTAGCGGCGACCAAAAATATCCCGCTTGGAAGACCGTCAAGCGGCGATGTTAAATGCTAGAGTCGGACCAGCGACTATAAACCCCCCGGCCTGAAGACCATCGAGCGGCGACGTTAAACTCTAGGGTCGTAGCGACGACCAAAAATATCCCGGCGGAAGACCGTCGAGCGGTGACGTTAAACGCTAGAGTCGGACCGGCGACTATAATCCCCCCGGCCTGAAGACCGTCGAGCGGCGACGTTAAACTCTAGGATCGTAGCGGCGACTAAAAATATCCCTTTCGGAAGACCGTCGAGTGGCGACGTTAAACGCTAGAGTCGGACCGACGACTATAAACCCCCCGGCCTGAAGATCGTCGAGCGACGACGTTAAACGATAGAGTCGGACCGGCGACTATAAACCCCCCGGCCTGAACACCATCAAGCGGCGACATTAAACGCTAGAGTCATACCGACGACTATAAACCCCCCGGCCTGAACACTGTCGAGCGGCGAAGTTAAACTCTAGGGTCGTAGCGGCGACCAAAAATATCTCGCTCGGAAGACCGTCGAGCGGAGACGTTAAACGCTAGAGTCGGTCCGACGACTATAAACCCCTCGGTTTGAAGACCGTCGAGCAGCGACGTTAAACCTTGAATTCAAGCCGGCGACTGTAAAAGCCCGGCCTGACAAAAATCATAAATCCCAAGGATAGAGAACCACGACCTACCGGCACGCCGTTAGTTCGAGCTCGCCATTATTTTCGTCGACTAGGAAAAACAAACTAACGAAGTTAGGAGCAGAATTTCATTGAATAGAAAGGGGTCTTTCGACCGATCAGCAAGATTACAAAAAACACTTCACTCAAGAAAGTTAAAAATATCTTTGGGCATATTGCTGAGGAGTGCGACGTGTTCCCGAACGGGGATGGTCAGGGATTCCGGAAGGTGGCCCTTGGCCTTCAGGTGATCAGCCGTGGTAGTGATGGCCAATTCAAAGGCATGGACGAGCCGCTCGCAGACCTTTTGAACAAATTCATTCGAGCGGATGTACTTCTGCCTCAATATGGTGAAGCGGCTCGGCTCGGCCTCTTGGTACTCCTTGAAGGCAGCGCGCGCGACGTTGAGAGCCTCCTGAAGGGCCTTCATCTTGTCCTTAATAGCTGCCACCTCCGCCGAGTGACCCTTCTTCTCGTTTGCCAGTAGCTCGGCCAATTCCTTCACCCGCTGCTCCAGGGCTTGAGCCTCAACATTCTTTGCATCCAGATCGGCAATGGCTTGATTCTTCTGAGTGGTCCTCAACATTCGGCAATGCCTTAACATTCTTTGCATCCAGATCGTCTTCCACTATCTTCTGGTCAAAGGTTTTGACCTACTTCTCGAACTGATCTAGAAAGTTCTCCTGATCGGCCGTCTTCTTCCGTTCGACCTCCAGTAGCTTCTTGGTTTTGTCCAACTCCTTCTGCAGCTCGGCCTATGAGGGGCTTTGACAAGAGGACGCCCCGCTAGAAATCTTGAGCTTCTTTAGCTCTTCTTCTAACATCGCCAGGCGGCCGGAGACGGCCACGCTTTCCACCCAGTTCTGATAAAAGCCAAAGTTGTTAAGCACCGAGCGGAAAAGTCATGCGAATAAGTTGCAAGAAACTCACCCCGGTGGCATGCTGTAGGTGGTTGTCACTCAGCTGACCGGGAGACATCGCGGTGACACGAGCGTGCGCGTCTTCCCATACCTTGGCAAGCGACCCACGGATTGTGATGACGTGTTCAGGAGCCGTCGACCGAGCGGATGCGGCTATATAGTCCTCTGTTGGAAGGCGCAGGACAACCTTTATGACGCGGCGTCCGCTTGGCGTCGTATGAGCGGACACCGAGGGACCAGACGGCTGGTTGGATGATGCTGAAAGTATGCCCGAGCGTCGAATCCTTGGAGGCACTGGAGGTAAGGAGCTGACCGGCACCACCTCGAGGGGATCTGTCGGCACGTCCAGCCGAGAGGGTGTCCGGTCAGAGGAAAGGGCCTCAACTGATGGAGCCTTGCCTTTGGGAGAAAGATCCCCTGTCCGCTTGGACACTTGTATGGCTGAGGTGGCCGAGCGCAGAGGCGCCTCAGTCCGACGTCTCTTTCAGTTAAGGGGAAGATCATCCTTTGGCTCGGAGTCCCCTTCCCGAGCGGCAGGCTCCCGGCTGGAGGTTGCTCCGGCCATTAACTCCACGGGAGAGGTCTGAGCGGCAGACTCCCCAACACCCACCTCGCTCTCACCCTCATGAGAGCCGACTGGAGCGATGTCCAGTCACTCCATTTCTTTGGTCGCTGCTGCCTCAATCGCTTCGGCCTTCTTCTTCAAGATGTCGAACAGCACAGATTCCATCACGATGTTAGCTGCGAAAGAAGAGGAAAAAAAATCAGTTAGACGTAAAGTAAAGAAACAAGTAAATTCCTTACCGAAGCTGTTCAGGAGTTTGGTTCGGCTCGGGCTCAGACCGAACATGTACATGACACCCTCTGGTAGCAGTTTGTTGATATCGAGCTTCAGGCCGGCCAGCATATTTGCGGCTTAGAGATAGTCCGGCCGGGTCTTGTATCTCTTCAGCTTGGGAGAAGTAGGGGGTCCGACCTGCCACTTCGCTCGGAAGGGAAGCCGCCCGGGGAGACGCAAGAAGAAGAAGTAATCCTTCCAATGTTTATTGGAGGAGGGCATTTTGTCAAAAAAGACTAAGCCGATTCGAGATTGGAACAGATAAGTGCCCAACTTGGACTACTTGGGATAGTAGAAGTAGTAAAAGACCTCCGGACGGAGGGGAATGTTGTGGATCTTGAATAATACTATAACTCCGCACAGGAGGCGGAAGGAATTCGGTACGAGTTGGGCGAGCGGAATGCCAAAGAAATTACAGATTTCAACGATGAAGGGGTGGAGAGGAAACCGCAGCCTGACCACAAACTAATCACGGAAAAAACAAATCGCGCCGTGCGACGGTTTGTGTGGGCGGTCGGAAGGTGAAGCCAAAATAAGTTCGAAGTCGGAAGGGAGGTCAAAGGCGTCGACCAGGCTCTCCGCGTCCCGCGTGTCGAACCGCGACTCCATGGTCATGTACCATGGGCCAGGAGTGAGCTCAGGGGAATGAGAGGTACTGGCCATCGCCAAAATAGTAGGGAAAGCGAGGGTCAAAGAAAAACGGAATGACCAACAAGGAAAATGATTGGAATAGTACTAAGGTGCAAAGATGCAAAGAAAAACATGAGAGATCGAAGAACCGAAGAGGGGAGAGTTCTTACAGAGGAAGGGATGATCGAAGAAGAAGGCGAGCGACTGGAATGCTGAGGAACAAGTTCGCCGGAGCACTGAACAGCATGAACGTGATGACGCGGAAGCGGCGGAGGAAAAGAAGACGACCTTATAAAGGTTGGGCTTGATCAAGCGGAACCGTCCGATCCAGGTCATGGGATCCGAGGAGCAGATCCGACCGTAGAATTCAAAAGGCGAAAAGTCACATCAGCCCTGACATCGCGAGTGAGCGGTGACGGCTGTATGGCCACGTGGCGTCGACTCATGGGTCACATTTAATGAGCCCCATTACGCCGGCGTGGTCACATGTTCGGCCTTAATAGCAGGGATTTGCACACATTCCAAGGAGATTCTAAGGACCGACAAGCAAAACTTTCCAAGGGCCAGCGGGTGTCATGCCGAGCAGCAGTGCCCATTCGCGCGGTGCCCATTCGCGCGGTGCCCGATCAGATAAGACATTGACATCAGTGACAGAACGATCGTCGCGTCGCCAGGCTGATAGTCCAGTCAGTCGGATTTGCAGCCTCCTTCAACTAGACTTAAGGGGGAGGCACGTGATCCGGTGGTAAGAGTGGGGTCCCGTATGGGGAGTTATCGAGGACACGTGGAAGGCGGTCAAGGCGATCAACTCATATGGGTGGTCGGGCGGAAGATCGCCTGGCCAATCGGGGATCAAACTTAGGTAGCGCCTGATCGACGCAGAGATAGTCCGACCGCGGGTCGGGCTTCCGACGCTCATGTGTTCGCATATGATGGGTGATACGCCGAGCGTCTGATTCGCTCGGCATAGCCGCGGAACAATGAAGTCCACATTTTGTCCGAGTATATGGCTTAGCGGACTACCCGCTCGGTCCGGTATGCATCCCCCCCGGACGTCAGCATGGCCGGGCGGCTCTCCCGCTCGGCACGGTAGCAGACAAAAGATGCGGAAGAACACAAAGGGGGCAGCCAAAGATGTCCTTCTCGAGACACATGCC
Source organism: Zingiber officinale (assembly GCF_018446385.1). Classification (NCBI taxonomy): domain Eukaryota; kingdom Viridiplantae; phylum Streptophyta; class Magnoliopsida; order Zingiberales; family Zingiberaceae; genus Zingiber; species Zingiber officinale. The sequence goes on along the minus strand of NC_055997.1, from coordinate 83,655,017 downwards.
GCTGACAAGCAGCATGGTCGGCGGCCGGACCGGACAGAGGATCGTACTGTGGAAGTTTCCACTGTCACATCAGGGATATGCTCGAACAATTGAGGTATGGCATCAGACGCACTTTTCTGACACGACCATTTCCAGGTATGACTTGAGGGGCATGCACGCCTTGGAGAGCATGTACGCGCCCTCGCGGAGCCCTATATAAGGGCCCTCAACCATTGGTAGAGGTATGCATTCTCATCTACTGTAGCTCTTGGTCTCGTTGCTCTGCTTCTACTTCATTTTGCCACCGCCTGACTTGAGCGTCGGAGGGTCGTCGCCAGGAACTCCTTCCCAGCTCGGCTTTATTGCAGGCTCACCGGAGGTCCACGTCATCAGCCGGAGACAGCAGAGAGCGCCACATCCCCAGCGTCCATCGACTCATCGCTCAGACAGGATCACTATATATAAGGAGATTAAAGGATGCAGTATCATATAAAATATTTGCCATAAGCATAAGAGCACCAATATAATCATCTGGTAACCAAAAATCTAACCAACACATAAAACACCACTACCCTGCTCAACCAGGTATAACCAACAAATCGGGAGTACATATAGTATATTCAAACTTGTACGAACAAATACATAACCAGCATATAACAAGCATATAACAAGTCTTGACTAGCACAACAACATGCTATCACGAATGTGTGTCATGTGCAGTTAAGGTATATAAATAGTCACTGTTCGCGGAAGAATACTCTACCACGGATGGTCCTGTGAGAGGATAGGATGATATAGCCATCTATCTCCTCAGCCACTAACTACAGGAGAATGCTCTACCACGGATGGTCCAGTAGACAGTTAGAGTATGTAAGCAGTCACTATCTGTGGGAGAACACTCTATCACGAATAGTCCTGTAGGCAGACAGAATATGTAAGCAGTCACTACCTACAGTAGAACACTCTACCACAGATGGTCCCATGGGTAGACAGGATGCATAAGTATATAAATCAAAAATGATAAATAAGTAGTGGCAATCACCTTCAAATGTAGACTCTGCTAACTACACCATGGTATGGTCTCCCTAGCATATAGTCACCAATACAAACCACCAACAAGGGGTCAAGTAGGATAGTTATCTATCTAGCTACGATCTACGTGTGATAACTCAATAATACTATTTGATCTAATGGGTAGTTCAAATGCATAGACATGCAATGAGTAACAAGTCTAATGACATGTGTCTAAGTACTAGAACAATAAGTATAATAGTAACAATCTCAACCAAGGGAATCCTAGTCATCTAATAATATCCCATGTAATATAATACTCTATAACTATATCTCAGTATAACCTCACTAGCTATAGGTATAAGCCTAAGTAACAAACAAAGATTTAGTAAGATATTTGATATCCTACACTACGGTAGAATCTTACTAACGTATAGGCATGAGCCTACATAACAAACAAGAGTCTAGTGGAATACTCGATATCCTACACTATGGTATAATAATATATCAAACAAAATCAAGTATGAAGAATAATGAGACTACATAGATATAAAATGGATCATTTCTAAGGTCAAGCAAAATAAATATCATATGAATAGAGTTAAGGAAATAAAACTACCAATCAAATCATAACTCATGCACTAAGATCGAAGATCTAAAGAAACAAGTTAAGAAGTACCCGCCTTTATTTGTTGTTTGTTCTAATCGTCTTCAAATCTAGAACTCTATCTCGAGCTCACATCTACAAATAAAGGATACAAAGCATCTAAGAGTCTATAAATCAATAATTAACCCTATTGATTCATTATTTAACTTCTTAATTTATTCATCCGTTAATTAATTAATCAAATCATTGATTAATTAATAATTCACTTAATCTCATGATTTACCCAAATCAACACATCACATTCGAATTTCAATTCTTTATGAATAAATCAATTAATCATGGAAATCTTTTGTTATCTAAGCATACTTAGCTCATCCATATGATCAATTAGATAATAAGCCTATCTTTAATTCGTCAATCAATTCCTTAATTCTCACTAATTAATCAACTAATTAAATCCAATCATCCATAATTAATCCAATACAAATTAATCAAATTCGATAATCAATTAATCCATCGTTCAATCCATTGTATCAACTACTAAACATGATGAACCAATAGGATTATTCGACGATAATCAATTGTTACCCATGTTTCTTGTTCCCTTGCAACCGCCCACGGTGGTTGGCGATGCTTGGCTGGAGGCGGCAGCAACGACTAGGTCAGGCTGCAATAGTGGTTACTGGAGGTGGCGATGCACAACTCCTCCTCAAGCGATAGTAGTGAGCAAGAAGGTGGCTCGCAAGGACAGTGGAGGTGATGCCGGAGCTTGGACATGGCTCGCTAGCGTGGAAATACCACGACAGGGCTAGGGTAGCAGTTGTTTGTGACGACCTTCCCTTCTTCTTGGCCAGCCGATGGCTGGCGATGACTTCAGGAGAAAGCGACAATGTTGTATGGCACAGCGGGGCTGTGGCATCTGGCGATTGAGGCGGCATAGCGAATGGCTAGGGTTCGTGAGAAGAGGGCTCGATAATGGTGCTTGCGGCTGCCGGTGTTGGGTCACAGTGGTCGGTGGGGATAAAGAGAGACCATCTACAGAGGTTAGGGCACTGTCGAAAGGATGACGGTGGCTCTCACTCAATCGGCGGTTGCGGTGTTGCCGGGGCAGCGATGGGTTGTGCTCGCGAGCAACATGAGAAGGAAGGGGCGATGTGGATCGGGCGAATGAGAACCTCGGGTAGGGAATGAAAATCTAGGTTTTCATTTATATAACTTAGGTTAAGGAATTAAACCTTGGTTAATTAAATCAATCAACTCCCTAACTTAATTGGGATATCTAAATAGACTTTCACTAAGTATGATAGATTAATTCCCTTAAACTTGTCATATAGACTCTGTTTAAATTTTAATTTTTTAAAAAAATATTTCTAAAAAATTTTGTATGGTTATTTCTCAAATAAAACTTATTATTTAATTATTATTGTAATATTCTCCCTCACTAATAAAAATTTAGTCCCCAACTTTCTTACTTATATCTGATACTTAAACAATAGCATACTTAATTAGTTCAAGATTAGTTCAAGTATTGAAAAAACCATACGCACCTTAAGCAAATAGGTGTGAGTTGTAGGGTCATTGCTCTAGAGGGGGGTGAATATCGCTTGTGACTTTTACGTTTGTTTAAAATCAATCGGAGTAAAACGCGCAGCGGAATAAAGAAAGGGATGAAAAGAAACAATGCTAACAAATTCAAGTTTTACTTGGTTTGGAACCTGTGGTGACTCATACTCCAAGGACCACACATGAGAGTACTTTCGTTGAGCAATCACTAGTTAATCGAAAAATTACAAAAGCAAATTACAATTAGAACAAGTAACTTTTAAAATTAAGCAATACTAACACCTTAGAAATGAATCTTGAATGTAGTTGTCGTCAGAACAGCTTTCGGGTGTTGTAGAAGCATTTTTTGAGTAGCGCGCAGGAGCGGAAGATCTTTGAAATGATGTGTAGAAGGTACTAGTTGAACCCTCCTTTTATAGCCCTGTCCGAGCGCCTAGATCGCCTCCCGGCGCTTGGACCGTGCTGACATGGTGTCCTCCTATCAAAACTTCATCCCTGAAGTTTATCCACGTCTGAGCGCCTGGACCCCCTTCGGGCGCTTGGACCGCTGATGTGGGTCGGCCAGTTGTCACACTCCAGCTTAGTAAGTTGATCAAATTTCAGTTGTCCGGGCACCTGGAGTGACTCCGGGCGCCCGGACAACCTTGGCGCCTAGACAGGCACCCACCTGGGACGCCCCTTTGATTAAGCTAGTCCGGGTACCCGGACCACCATTTTCGCCAACTATTTTTCTGCAAAATAGGGCTAGTCCAGACAATAATATATAAAGAATGATAAGTTCTGACAGCTTTCGGACTGACCAGTCCTGACTTTGAATTTCGTTGAAACTCTAGGTCTAACCAACGCCTACTGTTCCCTCTTCGGGGAACGCATCCTCACTTACTGCTCTCAAGAGATATTACCTTTTGCCAGACTGATCTTCTAGACCATCTGAACTTTTGCTCAACGTTCGAGATTTCAAGACTTCATGTTGGACGTCCGATCCATGACCCATTCAATCTTCCACCCGATATCCGTAACCCCCAGGATTTTCACCTAGCATCCTCGACTCTAGGATTTCGTCCAACGTCCTCGATCCGCCAAGACTTTACCCGGTCCCCCAGACTAAGGCTTCACTGCATAACCGCAGCTAAGACTTTTCACTTGCCTAACCTCAACTAGGACTTTTCACTTGCCTAACCTCAACTAGGATTTTCCTTTGCCTAATATTACTTAGGACTTTCCTGTACACTCAGTTCACCTTATTAGATAAACAACACAACTTAACTTTGAACCTTTTCTAATATCAAAACACTTTGATTAGTTGGTGCTTCCAACACCAACATGAGTATCGAGCTTGGATCTTTTTTTTCCTCCAGTTCCCAAGTTGCTTCCTCATTTGTGTGTTACTATCATTTAACCTTGATAAGTCAGATTATTTTTTTCTGCAACTGGCGCTCCTTGCGATCTAGAATCTGCATCGGAACCCTCTTCATAGGTTGCATTTAGCTGGAGTGAGATGAACACATCCTTCAGCATAGATACATGAAACACATTATACCCCAGCAAATATCAGTCGTAGCACTAACCGATAAGTTACCTCGCCTACCCTCTCTAATATATGGAAGTTTCATGATGTAGCAAGAAGCTAATTTATCTTTCAATCCAAACCTTTTAACTCCTGGCTAGGTTTCAAACTGATGCGACTTTGTTCAGCCTACCAAATGTCAAGTTACACATTGAAGCATCGATTGTCACAATACAAGATCCTTAATGCCCTTCTTTATACCATTCCACCAGTTGACAACCAAGTTCCAAAATTAGTATCTAATAGCAAATATATACATCAAGATAACTCATGCAACAAGGTTTCTAAACAGTCGACATGCAAATATGCTAACATCAGAAAATCAAAGCCAATGGTAGAGAAATACCATCATTCTTCTACTTCTGAAATTGGAAAACCCATGAGATACCAGGAAGAAGAAACATGCATAGCAAAACCCTTGGTTTATGATGTAAAAATCACCCAGTTCAACAACTCGTTTTGTTCATCTCTAAGGACTGAAAAATACTTGATTAAGAAGTATGTTTCAACGATCTCAAACAAGTGTGACTCTATTGATTGATTTTCTTTTAAGACAAAAAAGTTCCCATTGCAGTAAAGGGCACCCATATATTTGAAGTGTAACAACAATAGCAATCGATACTAGTTGGTAAGTGTTACATAATAGAAAAGCTTTGTGAAAGGCCTACATAAACCAAGTGCTGGTCAAGGCTCAAACAAACCCAAAAGTGGGTCGGGCAACTAAAGTCATCTGCAAGGGTTCTGCCATGTGGCTCTGCAGCATGTGATCCTAGGTGACTCTCCACAACTTCACCATGGGGGCTACACCTAAAACACAAACTCATGAGGGTGGATGTTCCTAGTGCAGGTAACGAGGCAAACAACAAGAACCAATTGCTAGCTATGCATCAACTTACACAATAGCTTTCCCATTTTTAGTTTTTTCAACTAAGTATGATGACCACCTATGTAAACCCATGCATGCCACTATCTCAAGCATAAAATTGATAACCTCCTAGCCTCATAAACTTACTTTCAACTCCATGAAAACTCAGCGGATAGACAACTTCACGGATTGATATTATCAGATCGAATAAAAATCAAAATAAGTTCCATTCACAGAAATAATGCATCTCAAATGCTGGGAAACCCTGACAAATCTTCCAGTTTTGACCATAACTTCTTAGGAGTCATAATATACACAACTATTAAAGAAAGGTCTTGCATTCCTAAGAGAAGTTTTGTGATGATGGTACATAACTGAAAGGTATGTAGGTTTTCAATAAAAATCGATGGGAGAGTGCCCTAACTTTTATTTGCAAACATCTAGCAAAGATGCTCCAGATCCTTAGTTACTAGACTTTCACTAAAATAAAGTATAGACGACTAAAAAAATAAGATGAAATGAATCATAAAGTTGCAAACCCACTGGCTGAAACAAATGTGATCAGGTAAACGACACTGAAAATAAAAATGTAAAGCAGAGATCAATTATAATTTCATCACATGTAGCCGAACCATGAGGTGAATATCAAATAGCTCCAGTAAAGAAGTTCATGTTTACTAGTATGAACATTCATCAACAATTAAATCAGTAGATTGGCATAAGACTTTTGTAGTAAGGTGTGACTACCACTAGTCATCTGTTTCGGTAAGTTGAATAAGAGGCCATATGTGATGTAAAAAAAAATCCAACTAGTTTTGGGTGATCGGTTCGGTCCCATGGAATTTTTTCACTAACCATCAAGGGTAAATCGGGAAGCGCTCACGACGGACGACCAAGAAGCCTAGAATTTTTTGGTTGCGTGCCCCATTTGGAGAAATTTTTTTTACAAATTCATCATAGTTGGGGATCGAAATCGTAGATTCTTAGATGACAACCTGAATATCTTGTCGCTGCATCATAACCCGAGGGTGAGGCCATTTGTGATGCAGAAGATAAAGGTCATGGCTTGAAATATGCGACAATTCATCAATGCCACCAATGCATTAAATTTCCTACTTTGAGAAGCTCAACATAACTCACCCACTCTTGCAAATCAGAATTGTTGGCTGAGATTTGATACTTCAAAGCTTCCAAATCCAACAGGAATAGGCTTCATGAACATGATAATACAACAAATGACATCACTATTCGGAAACTCAATTTGTCTTGATTACCATCCCTTACCCTTTTGTTCTCAACTCCTAGAATAAGAATCAATCATCCATTTGTTGATGTTCGTAAGATGACAGAAATACATCACCAACTTCAAATCACCAAATCTATGAATATCACGCACGTGCTACACCCCATGTAACTATCAAGGATAAATACTTAATAATAAACCATCCAGTTAAATATCCATTAATAGATTCTTAGAAAGTAGTATATCATAAAATCTGATTTCCCAATATCCACCAATCCCAAATTATCATCAACATTCATCAAAATTGATAGTTTCCTGAAAAACGATAAAATAAAATATAGTCATTCACCCTTCAACATCCACTGCTAGAAAATTTAAAGATATTCACCATAGATCAACATTGCATGTCTATGTTGTACCAACTAAGTAGATTATACTTTGTGGATAAGTTTGTTGTAGCTTATATCTTTAGTGCAATAGACATGTAATGTTTTCACAAATATAACTTCCTAGTAACCTGCTCTCATCATTGAGTATTGTCAAAATATAGAAACATATTATTATCCTACCAAAAGTGTATGACTACTGAAGTCCAAGGAACATCCATTGACTTCCTAATCAATGATCATCCAAATGGTAGAAATATGACTAATCCATATGATATGCATATAGAAACTCTACTAATCTTATCCAAAAATGTTCTTCGAAAAGTATCGACAAAGGGGTCGACTATTCTGATCTAAATATAGACTTTAAAACCTTGGGAAATGATCATGTGGTCAAGGTCTTGAGCTATTTAATGGAGACAATATTAGTTGAGTCGACTAACCATTGCCTTGTAACCAATCACACTACGACTACTCTACTTAAGATTCAGGAACCTCTGTCAATGAGCTATGCACACAATGGAGTAGGAAGGTACTGCTTCGCAAGACATCTCAAAATAAAGGCCAAGTGAGGTGTTGATCCCTCAAGAATTGTCTTATGACTTTTTACCATATAACGATTTGATCGCGAAGATAGTATGTAGCTAATTCAGTCTTTTATGCTTCTATACAATTTATGTGCTTAAATGTGTCTTCCAGGTTATCTAACCAGACACAAGCAATCCAAGGGTCAAAATCTTGGTGAAATAGTGTGAGTCAGTCCTTCAGCTAATAATGGTAGACATGCTCTATCTTTCACCCAGCTGATAGTAGTCAGGGTTATTCCGATTGGTGATATTCCTTGAGACTGTAATCCCTAATCTTCGATACGTTGTTAATGGGCCCAACCCTTATTTTCCAACTCGATATCAATTAGTGCTATAAAAAAATATATATCCTCTATATTAAGTTCGAGTCCTAAAGTGTCAACTTATCACTTCCGTGGTCATCCTCGACCATGATTGCTAGTGTACTAACTCACATAGGTCATCATGCTAAGCCAAGTTAGTGAGAACCCAATAGACATTTAACGTCTAACAGTAAACTAAAAATAGTGAATCCAAAAGGTATAACAACACTAGAGATATACCGTATTTCTTATAGCTCGGAGAAGTCCTATCATTGTCTGGTCTCAACACTAAAAAAGTCACATTGAGAAACAAACCACGAAATCCAAAATACAAAAATAGGCTTCGCAATCTATGGCTCTGATACCAATAAATTTTCATACCTTGGAGGTATACTTGTCCGACAGGACAAACGGTACCCCCTAGTGACAATGTACAATACAATAATATATAGCCCACATAGCTAGAATATAAAGATAGCGGACGATAAAACATAGCCAACTCTACAATAGAGTGATTTACACAATCCTAAACAACATAGAAAATATAAATGGACTGTGTGCCAGCATGACTTAACACAACGAGTATCACAACTGAATACAGATACACCACAAGACTAAAATCCATGAACAAGATTAAATGTAAATACAAGGCAATAAGACGTAACATGGAAAACACGGTCTCGAGTGTGATGTAGGGCTGACAACCAGAACCTCTAGCGACACAACACATCCTCTAACTGCTAACCTAAAAATAAAGGGAAAGCAAGGAGTAGTGAGTACAAAATACTTAGCGGGTATAATAAGATAGTGCATAATACTATATATAAGGAAATCAAAGAATGCAGTCTCAGATAAAATATTTATCATAAGCGTAAGAGCACCAATATAATCATTTGTTAACCAAAAGTCTAACCAACACATAAAACTCCACTAACCTTCTCAACCAAGTATAACCAACAAATTGAGAGTACACACAGTACATCCAAACGTGTTCGAATAAATACATGACCAACATATAACAAATCCTGACTAGTGCAACAATATGCTATCACGAACGGGTCTCGTGGATGGTCAAGGTATATAAATAGTCACTATCTGTAGGAGAACGCTCTATCACATATGGTCCCATGAGCGGATAGGATGAGATAGCTATCTAGCTCCTCAACCACTAACTGCAGGAGAACGCTCTACCACAGATGGTCCCATGGGCAGTTAGGGTATGTAAACAATCACTATATGTGGGAGAATGCTCTACCACGGATAGTCCCATGGGTAGACAGGGTATATAAGTAGTCACTGCTTACGGAAGAACTCTCTATCACAGATGGTACTGTAGGCAAATAGGATATATAAGTGTACAAATAAAAAATGATAAGTAAGCAGTGACAACCACCTTCAAGTGTAGACTCTATTAACTACATCATGGTATCATCTTCCTAGCATATAGTCACCAACATAAACCACCAACAAGGGGTCAAGTAGGATACTCAGCTATCTAGCTATCATCTACATGTATTGACGGGTGACTCATATTTGGATGAAGGTCAATGCGATGGATGTCATGGAAGAAAAATCTGTTAAGATTTTTTGTAATAAAATTCTGTTACAATTTTATATAATAGAATTTTGTTATGATTTTTCATAACAGAGTTCTGTTGTAATTTTTTATAACAGAATTCTGTTACAATTTTTTATAACAAAATTCTGTTATGATTTTACTGAGTCTGGGATTTATGCATTATTTATAAGGATTATTGTAAACTTATTGTACAACAACAATGACAAGAATCATTGGATGTGATTCTCTTGTGTAGAGAAAAATCTAATAAAGCTTCGACCTTTTTGTGGAGTAGGCACGTCGCTGAACCACTCTTCGACTTCTCCTTGCTCGTGTTTGCTCTCGTTTTGTGCATCTTTATCTTCTTGATCTGCATGATCTCTTTCTCTCTTCCTCTTCTTCTAAACCACTACGTTGAGAGGTGGTGCCCCCTTCTTTGCGCAATAATTGGTATGAGAGCTATAAGTTTTGGCCGATTTCTTCAACATGTTGAGGATGACTTTTGTGAAATTTGATATGGTGAAGTTTGACGAAACCAGGAACTTCAGATTATGACAGAGAATGGTCGAGGACTTGTTTGTGCAAGGCATGGCTAAGACGCAGGAGAAAGGAAACCAGAAAGCATGGAGAAATTGGATTGGGAAGAACTTCAGGCAAAAGCAGTGACAACAATTAGGCTTTGTCTTATAGATGATGAGATGTACCATGTCATAGATGAGTAGTCACCGGTGGTAGTTTGGCAAAAGCTAGAAAGTCGGTACATGTCAAAGTCATTGACAAACAAACTATATCTTAAGCAAAAATTATTCGGACTAAAGATGACAAAGGGAACCGATCTGAGCCAGCACATCAATGTATTCAATCAGATTATGAGTGATCTGAAGCGGGTTGATGTGAAGATCGAAAATGAAGACAAGGTGCTGATGTTGTTAAATCCTCTACCTTCACCTCCTACGTACGAGAATTTGGTTACTACTTTGATGTGGGGTAAGGAAACTCTTAAATTAGAGGAGATCACAGGTGCATTACTAGATTTTCACCAAAGGAAGAAAACAAGTAATGAAGTTTCTTAGGGAGAAGGACTTGTGATAAATAGCAACCAAGAGCATGGTAGGAGTAAATCTCAACATGGATCTGACAACAACAACAAGACTCGTTCTAAGTCGAGAAGGAAAAAGGTGTGATGTTGTCCATTTTACATGTCACTAGGCTCAAAATTAATAAAGATTGGAACCTATTAAAACTAAGATAAGAGTTGTAGTAAGGAGTCCCAAGTCATATTTTTTCCAAGGATAACTAAATGAATGTATGAGTACTCTAGATTCGATTCAAATTTAATTCTTACATCAACAAGGTAAATTCGACACTTCCATTTGATTCACATTTCAAATTGAATTCATCTAATTCTCAATAGTGCACTAGTAAAATCAAGAATAGGATCAACGAAAGGTTAATATCATCTAATCATGATTCACTGCCATCTCATGAAATTAACAACAATTAAGTTCAGATTCTAAATGCATCATTGAATCAGGTAAATTAATTGCCAAATCTTCAATTCGCAACCATAGTCAACAATGTTTAACAGAGGTAGACTATGAAAAGCTCAAGTGATTCATTCAACATCTAAACTCAATCATAGTCTCAACAGATCCATTGAATAGAACAAGAGTTTTCTAAATTCAAGAATTGAAACTAAGCTCAAACTTGCATTAACTGAAATAGCAAATTCAAAACAGGAAGTAAATTGCAAACTAGACTATCAGATCATTAGATATGAGAAATTGTATCAAAAATCAAAAGTAAACAAAAATAAACACGTTCCACATCCCAAATCTGAGATCAAACCTAACTCAATCTGTTGTCAAATAGATATGTTCCTGGGTACCTCCCTTCAAGCATCCGACTAAAAGTAACCAAGCTTCCAGCTATTACCAGGCGGCGCACACAGCTCCTGGGAACCTCCCTTCAAGCTCCTTTCATCTGGTAATCTCATCGGCTGAAGAACAGAGGAAGAATTTTGGAATTTTCCAAACTAGATTGATTGATCAAATCGATCTAGTTTCGCCGTGGAATGAGGATCAGAATATGATCAAAAACTCCTAGGAACCTCCCTTCGAGCTCCGATGAATGCGAAGATCGCTGATCGGGAACCTCCCTCGATCAGGAACGTGGCAATGAAACAGAATCTAAATTGCGGACTGGGGTACCTCCCTCTGCCGCTCTCTGATCTTGGAAGATGAACACCGACAGCTTAGAGATTGCCACCGGTGAAGAAGACTTGCCCTCAGATCTTGAACATGGACGGGAGCATCGGGCGAAAGAAGATAAATAGTGAAAATGTCGTGAGGAGAAACACCGAGCTCCCATATCACTATAGCTTCTCATTGGTTTTTAAATCAACTCAAATCTAAACCAACGGTTGAGAACGCTTCAGATCTCATCAAACCGCTGGATAAATTTAGATCTTGATCAATGGTTGTGATCTACTTCCCCTTGACTTGGATGGATCAGATCTTCAATAGATGATTCAGATCTCTCTTGTTCTTGATTAATGGTCCAAATTGCTCCAAGTCTTGATCATCTTGTTTAAACTACGATTCAAGCACAAATCTGGTCTGATCTTATCGGGTCCATGACCCTTTTGATGCCTACAAAGAATATATTGAATATTAGAATCAAATACCATGATTATAAGCTAATTTGTAATTAAGTCCAAGATTAAATGAAATGTATAAAATGTGATGTAAATATGAGTTTCATCTATGAACAAGACATCAAATCATGCATGTATGAATCAAAATAGTATAGCAAAATCATGGTTATCAAATCCTCCACACTTAGTCTTGAACGTCCCATGCAAGTCAAGAAAACCTAAGAATCAACTAAAAATCATCTCCGCAATAATTCCCTAGTAATACCTAGAAGATAGTAAAAGGAATTTAACTAAGACCATCTAAAGATCACAAACAATCATGAATTCAATCCAAACAATAATTAGTGGATATGGTGGTTTCATTCCAATTGAGAAACTAAGCAAGATGCAATCTCACAAGGTATTCACCTATTCTAACTCTCACACTCAAACATGTATATAAGTGGAGCTCAACTCAATGTCACTCACAACATTTCACTACCATAGGCTTACTTATTTTCTAATTCTTCACCACTATAAAACATAACATACATGAATCAAAAGGATTTATAAGTTGTGTGAAGAGAATAATAGAACAAGCAAAAGACTAGATAAGAAAAGAAAAATCGATGAATGGAAATTGAGAGCGTTGGATTGATAAACCTGATGAGTTAGTTTACAACTAATGTTGAACATGTTTTACCACCAACGAAGTGTCTCTTTGTTCTTATTTCTTGTTCAGCGATCTCCTGGCTTCAAATTCACAACAATCAGCTCCTCAATAACAATCTTAATTCTAAGTCTTTGCTAGTAAAAAAAACTTCACTAAGAATTGGCACACAACAGAATTTCCATTTCGAAATTCAGAATTTAGATTCAAAGTTTTAGTTGTGCCATTCAAATCCTACACTTCTGGCTCAACTACTTGTTTCTTTTTCTGAACATACTAATCCATCCAAATTCTGAGATAGCTTGAAGATTTGATTGGAACCAAGTCCTATAATTTCAAGAATTCAAGAATTATCATTCTGATTTCATGTTGACTCTCTTTTTTTTTTTTCTTTCTGCATATAATTCCCTGAATTCAATGCTTCTGTTCCAATCTAAAAACATTCCCCTATAGCTTGCAACATCTTCTCACATTAGTACACATGCAATAAGACCTTATTTCTAAAATTATGAAATTAGTAATTCAGTTCAAAATTTAGCAACTCAGAAAAAGTAATCAGATTCAAGGAATTCAGCAGGTTGATTTCAGAGGTTGATATCTTTGTATGGTTGAAGAAGTAAAACAAAATTTGTGTCACAACTCAGCCCCAAACTTCCGTTCTTTTCTTATCAGGTTCTAGAAAATTTCATAAAACAATTTCAACGATTATACCTCCCCCACACTTAAAACATAGTTCGTCTCGAACAATAAAACTCATCAAGATCAATCCAAGTTGATACACCAATTCTTGGAACTGATCTGTTGGAACTGTTCTTCATGACTTAAACACTAACAGTAGCTTGATCACAGAATTCAAACCTGCATTATAAATTCTGCACTATGATTTTTGTTATTTTTAATTCAAAATTGATAACTCAAGGAAATCTTAGTTTAAGTCATGAAGGATCTAAATTGGGAGAAGATCTCATTTAACATTAAATGGATAAAACTTGAGTTCCATTTGTTATTGATAAAAAACCACAAAAACATTGACACATGAACTGGCTATTCTTTTTTTTTTTCTGTGTCACTTCATTTTTTTTCTAATGAAACCCAGTTCCAAATGAAAGCCATCTTATTCTGGTATCTGCTCCTGTTTTGGTAATCAGTGAATAATTTCATTTTGTGAAGTAGCAAGTATATGATAGTGAAGAATTGAGGTAATTCTAGCATGAATTATGAAGAACTCAACTCATCAAAGAATAATATTTGATACTAGGACAACAAGAGTTTAACTTGAAGTTGTTTTCGGTCAGAGATAACATGAGATTTGCCACAAACACATTTCATATGTCAGTTATAGAATTTTATGAATTCCTGTTTTCTATTTGTGATCCATATTTCTTCTTTATCTCCACAATAACTCACTGATGACAACTGTACTTCCATAACCTTCAAAACTCGAGATGTATCTCCTGTAACACAACAACTTAATTTCTACAACCCACACTGCCCATTCTTACACTGCAAGTTTCAAGTTCTGGTTCTTTGATCTCCTGGCAATCTCTGAATTCAAAGACATTAAATACAGTAGGAGCTTACAACATTGAAACTCCACAGGTTAATTCTTCTCTCAGTCTACCATTTATTCTATAAATATTCAAATCTAAATCACAATTTAACATTTCCAATCAATTCAGAAATTAGTTTACTGATTTCATAGTTTTTTTTAGCTTCAAGTTTCAAAACTTGGAATCCAAGGTGATTTCAGCCTGACTCAAGTGGAATTCAGCTTAACAATAAATCTCATTATGCACTTGAAAATCAAGAGATCAAATCTTACTTGTTACTGTCCAAAGACACACTGCAGATTTGACACTACAATTTCACTAGCTGAATTCTGAATTTATTGCTAGTTAGCCTCCTTGCTATTTCTTTCAATTGTATGGGTGAAAGACAAACTAACTTACTCAATGCTTCCCTAAATTGTAATTCATACAAGCCCTCTTTAAACTAATGTCAACATACTGACTTTTTTTCCTACACTACAATTCAACTGGGCAATTTCAGATTCAAAGAAGCAAGAAATTTAACTCATGAATTCATATTCATGATTAAATTCAGAAATAAACACTCTTGCCATTCTGTTTCAAAATTCAGCTCCACGGAATAAATTTCAGAAATCTGGAAATTCAAATTTTGGCACACAACATTCAAAAATCCAATTCGCTCCACTGCTCTCCCTGCTAAAGAATCAAAATTTTAGAAACTTGCATATGCAGATTGTTTAGAACTCAACACCGTCTATAGTTGTTGCCACTACTTCATCTTCAAATAATCCCTACATTATTTTGTAATCATCCTTCTTGAACTTATCAATTAGTGACTACGGGATTCACTTCAATTCTTCAATGAACAAAGACTATACAAAGCGAATCCTTATTCAAGATGTTCTCAACTGTGTATCTCAGTTCTTAGTTTAAGAATTTAGATTACAAGATAACTTCAGCTTAAATCATTAGGAATCTAGTTAATCAAAGGATAACATTCGATACTAGGCTAACAGGATTCAAACTTGAAGTTGTTGCTGGTAAGGAACTTCAACATAATTGGCATATGAACTCAGATAGTTATTTCTGAATTCAGGGAATTGAAAATTTAGTTTTAAGCAATAGTAGAAATCAGATCATATGCACTTCTTCAAGTTGATTCCAAATGTCAACGACAGATATAACACTTAACTGTGACATAAGACTGAATCTTCATAGAATCACATAACCAAAACTTCCAAGTTCAGCATTGTATTCAAAACAACTTACTGCAGCTACTAGCTGAAACTTTCAGAAATCCAGAACCCAGGCTTAAGTTTCTAAATTGTGATTCCAAGGTAGCTCCAGTTTAAATTATACATAATTCATCTTGGAAGAGGAAATCATTTGGCACTGAGATGATAGGAGCTTGAGTTTAGTTTATTTTCTAATCAGAAATAACATGATTAGTTGGCACAAAACAAGTTTGATTTTGATGCAATTTCAGGGTTCATAGGGATGATCTCTTGTCTAACTTTTGATGTACATTCAGACTCAACCTCAAAGATCCTCAATATTTCAAAAATCCAATTTCAGAAACTCAAAACTGAGATTAGCTTCTGTAATCTGTTGCTTCAGATTCCAGTTACAGAAATTATGAGTCAATGAAAGGCTTTTAGTACTGCAATGACCAGTACTGCATTGATGAAGAACCAAATCAAATTTCATGCAGACTAGTAGCAACAATTCAAAGTTAAACTTCTCGATTCTGCTCCACAATTTTTTTTTTTTAGAATTCAATTCCAGAGAATTTCAGCTATCCCCCTTCCTCCATTATATTTTCATGCTTAAAGAATGGAAGATTTTAGGAGATTGGCAACTCAATTGGTAAATGAAAACCAAGTGCTCCACTTGATCTTTTATTGTCCTGAGGTTTACAAAAGAAATCTTTGGCACACAACATTTAAAATCAAATTCACAGCCCAACTTTTAAACAGTAATAAATATCAGCTTCTCCAAATCTTTAATGATTAGAGAAGTAGATCCAATTGACTCTTCACTGATTCAAGGGACTGATTATGGTTCAATCCTCCAACAAATTCCTATATTTCAGAAATTTAGAATCCAACTTAAGAATTTCCATAATTTAAGGCTAGTTTTTGAAATCTGCAGCTTAAGACTTAAGTTTCAGAATTGGAATTTCAAGGTGACTTCAGCATAAGTCACAAAGAATTCAGTTTGTAATAAGGCATCATTTAATACTAAATTTATATGATCCTAGATTCACATTATTTCTTGTTAGAAATATCTTGAAGATTTGGCACAAAAGCAGGGTTACAATTTTTCCCTCTCTTTGAATTCTGCCTCATTGTAATTCAACTCTTAGCATTTCAACTCTTAGCATTTCAATTCTAGAAATAAAGCTAATGGTTCCCTTGTTGATAAAATGTTCTTCATTGGAAGAAAGGTTTCTAGCTCATTCCAAATGTTATTAACTCATACTAACATTGGAAAACTTTCCTCAGCAGCAACCATCATGCCAACTTGCTAATTTGTTTGCACTGTAGTGAAGCTGGGCTTTTCAGAAACCTCTTCCATTGTAGTTGCATGCTTTGAATCATGAAAGGATTGATCTTTTACATTGAATGGCAATGGAAAATCAGGTACTCATCTTGTTCTTTTACTGATTAGAAATTTGCACCAGTTATTTAGATGAAGAAACAACTAATCCCTATAATTCCTTCAAACACTCTAATTTCTGCATTCCAACACTTTTAGTTCCAAAATCTGAACTTGAAAGAACTTAAGCTCGAATCATGTAGGGTTAAATTTAGGATAGGATTTCATTTGGCACTAAATCGATTGGAACTTAAATTCACAATGATGCTAATCAGAAATAACATAAGGATTTGGCACAAAACATGTATCAAACATGTCATTGTTGATACCTTGGTTCCAAATTTTGGTTCTGTAAATTGTACAAAGTTCTAGCAATCAACATTTTGTTAACCTTCAGCAACTCCTCGCATCTTTTAGGCTTGCTCATACATCAGTCCTTGCTCAAGGTTGGTTAATCAACTTCTCAACTTCCGCACTTGAATTTTTGTGGCTCTTATTTCTTCACACGAATTATTGTACAGGATTGCTGAAACTAACTATACAACTTCTTCAAAACTGATTTTCTTAAGGTGCACTCATATATTTCTTTGAAGTTCACTATCACATAGATAACCATCTCAATTGCATACTTGCTAAAATAAAGTTTTAGAATCCCCACACTTTGGAGTCTTGTGTTCTTCCACATGTAGACATTAAGTTTCAAAACTCAGAGCCTAAAGTCATCTCAGCCTGTTGCATGGAGAATTTGTCTTAGCGTAAACTTTTATTAAGTGTTGCAACCTCAAGAGATGGAATCCTGGTGCTGCTGTTTAAAACCAAATTGGAATTGACATCAAACAGTCTCTATTTTTTTCCTGTTTCCCATCTGCATATGACCATTATTTGGCACCAGATTGATTAAAGTTACAATTTAGATTGCAGCTGATTAGAAACAACATGAACATTTGACACCAACTTCTTCCAACAACTCCAAATTCACAAATCAGATTCAATTTTTTTTCTCTGTTATTGTTCTTGTTTCAATTCAAGATATCTCTTACAATTCCTTGCAACTTAGGATTCACTCCTTACATAAAGAATAGGAAGATACCCACAATTAGCTCACAGTTTAGAATTCTTCACAGCAATTGCAAAAATAATTCAGATATTGCACTTTCAGGAATCAAGCTCTTCGCTCAGCATCCAGATTCCAAATAATGGATATTAGGCCTCCTCAAACTGAAAGATCAATTCCCTTAGCATCAACAACAACTAAGAAAAGAAACAAGTTCCAGCTTAGCACACAAATGATACTCCAAATTCAGAATCCCTCTCTATTTTTGCAGTTCAGCAATGTGAAAATGAAGTAACACTCAAATTGATTCAACTATTCATTAGTTCCCAGAATGCCCACATGATAACATCTTTAACTGTTGAAATGTTACACAACTTCTTCCATCATTTCAACTATTGTATGAATGTAACATTGCTGTGACCAGAATCATTCTAATTTGTTGATGATAAAAATTGCTCTTGAATTGATGTATCCAAACACATTTACCAAAAAAAAAATTCAAACAAACCAATTAATGGCAAACACTTCCAATTGATGTATCATTCAAACCAAAACTAACTACTCTCAAAATTCCTACTCAAACTTCCATGAACTTCAAGAATATTTAATCCTCCCCCACACTTATCCTTTGTCCACATCTTGGCCAAGCTAACTCATCAAGCAATTAATCCAAAACTCTCAATGAAAGAATGCCAAGCAAAGATGATCCAAGGTTAAAATGTTAGATAAAAATGTTTTAATAAAATTGCGGAGAAAGAAATTTGAAATTATGAGAGAACAAGAATGAGAACTATCCTTCATTTCCATGTTTACATATGCTAAAGCAAGTTCTAGAGTTTCAATTGCTATGAGTACATATCACACAGAAATATAATAGAGATTAGGCTTGTGGTAGTCCTCACTAGGTAATTTTCATGCAATCAAACTCAATTAATCAAAGTGAAATCCACCACCACACTAACAAATATCATGTAAGTAGAATATTCAATCATGTTCAATCATCTAGAGCTTGATGATCAAATTTAAGAAACTTTTACCATCTTGAAAGTATTACTAGAACAATTCCATGGAGAATTTTATTCAAAATGGCATGCTATGTATACTAAACAAAATGCAAAGTATGGAAGTAAAATGCAAATGTAAAGTATTAAACTAAAGAAAAGTATAAAGCAACAAGAAAATCAAAGAACGAACTCTCCTTTATTCCAGACGGTTGCAAACGATTTAGTAAGAGAAGTCACGCCAGTAGTGGAGTAATTGTGGTTACAATCAAATCCTTTTTATTCAACATTTTTCCTTGAAAATTCTTTCTGGAGGTCAGAGGTGGTTTAGAATAAGTACCCATTTCAAACATCTATTGTGTCTTGCAAAAGCAAATAAAAACAACTCCTCCCGAGCACTTTCATGATAAGAGAAATGGGCATCACGTTCTATAAATTCAAAAACTGGCACCTTAAATAAATTTTCTAAAAGATCACAAGAAATACTAATCTTGTCATGTTGAAAGGTACCTATGGATTCTAAAATAGTGATTGTGACCTCCTCATTATCAAGTAATGGCTCAAACTTTAGTTCAAGTGATCCTTGGGGTATTGCATCCAATGTGGAATCCCCTACACTTATATCATCAACATCTAGCTTAGGTTCTGGTTCTAGTTCTGGTGATTCTTGAGGTATTGCTTCGAGTAAGCAATCCCCTACACTTAAATCATCTTCAAGTAAATTTTCAATTCCTGCATCATTCACAACATCTACAGCAACAATATCAGTAGAACCAGAAATATGTATATCTACATCATCATCACAAAAAATACTAGAAAAATCTTGTGAAGTAATGGAAGTAGGGTTAGGCATGACAAAATCTCTATTTTCCATCTCCCCACTGGAGTTTTATGTTTGTAGCTGGTTGATGGATGATGTAATTTGATCTAATTGACTTTGTATAATTCTATATCCTTACAAATTGTTGCTCTTGATGCTCTCTCATTTGTTGCATAACCTCATTGACTTTCCATGTTGACTCTTCAAATTGATGATCATTCTGTTGAAACTCATATAAATTCTGGTAGGTTGGATCTGACTCAATAAATGGTCCTTGTGCATTTTCATACCTGAAATATGAATGATCCACCCAATTAGAATTATAAGTATTATAAAATGATTCATACCTATTTTGTTGACCCATGGTTGGATAAAATTGATGCTCAGGCTAAAAATACTGATTCTCCATTCCACCTCCAAAATACTAAAAGTATGGATCCATGCTAAGAGAATCTCCTGTTCTTACACTACAACACTAACAATCAATATTAGAAGAATCAGGAGCATATAGTTTCAAACACATGGATATATGAACATTAAAGAACTTAACAATTCAAAAATAAGTCAAAATGAAAATACAAAAGATAAGCAATCAAATCAATAGAGATACTAAACAAAGAAAATCAATCAATGCACAATCTAAAATAAACACACACTACTAGTTATTATCCCCGATAAAGGTGCCAAAATTTTGATATTGTCAATTTTACATGTCACTAGGCACTTCAAAATTAATAAAGATTGGAACCCATTAAAACTAAGATAAGAGTTGTAGTAAAGAGTCCCAAGTCGTATTTTTTTCCAAGGATAACTAAATGAATGTGTGAATACTCTAGATTCAATTCAAATTTAATTCTTACATCAACAAGGTAAATTCAGCACTTCCATTTGATTCATATTTTAAATTGAATTCATCTAATTCTCAATAGTGCACTAATAAAATCAAGAATAGGATCAAAGAAAGGTTAATATCATCTAATCATGATTCACTTCCATCTCATTAAATTAACAACAATTAAGTTTGGATTCTAAATGCATCATTGAATCAAGTAAATCAATTACCAAATCTTCAATTCACAACCATAATCAACCATGTTTAATAGAGGTAGACTATGAAAAGCTCAAGTGATTCATTCAACATCTAAACTCAATCATAGTCTCAACAGATCCATTGAATAGAATAAGAGTTTTCTAAATTCAAGAATTGAAACTAAGCTCAAACTTGCATTAACCAAAATATCAAATTGAAAACAGGAAGTAAATTGCAAACTAGACTATCAGATAATCAGATTTGAGCAATTGTATCAGAAATCAAAAGCAAACAAAACCAATGCTCCTGGGCACCTCCCTTCAAGCATCCGACTAAGAGTAACCAAGCTTCCAGCTATTACTAGGCAATGTTCACAGCTCCTGGGAACCTCCCTTCAAGCTCCGTTAGTCTGGTAATCTCATCGGCTGAAGAACAGAGGAAGAATTCTAGAATTTGCCAAACCAGATCGATTGATCAAATCGATCTAGTTTCGGTGCGGAATGAGGATCGGAATAGGATCAGAAACTCCTAGGAACCTCCCTTTAAGCTCCGATGAATGTGAAGATCGTCAATCGGGAAACTCCCTCGATCAGGAATACAGCGGTGAAATAGAATCCAAATCATGGACTGGGGTACCTCCCTCTGTCGCTCTCTGATCTCGGAAGATGAACACTGGTAGCTCAGAGATTGCCACCGATGAAGAAGACTTGCTCTCAGATCTTGAACGTGGATGGGAGCATCGGGCAGAAGAAGATAAACAGTGAAAATGTCACAAGGAGAAACACCAAGCTCCTAGATCACTGTAGCTTCTCACTGGTTTTTAAATCAATACAAATCTAAATCAACGGCTAAGAACGCTTCAGATCTCATCTAACGATTGGATAAATTCAGATCTAGATCAAAAGATTCTGATCTTGATCAATGGCTGTGATATACTTTCCCTTGACTTGGATGGATTAGATTTTCAATGGATGATTCAGATATCTCTTGTTCTTGATTAACGGTTCAAATTGCTCTAAGGCTTAATCATCTTGTTTAAACTATGATTCAAGCACAAATCTGGTCTGATCTGATCAGGTCCATGATCCTTTTGATGCCTACAAAGAATATATCGAATATTAGCATCAAATACCATGATTATAAGCTAATTTGTAATTAAGTCCAAGATTAATTGAAATGCATAAAATGTGATGTAAATATGAGTTTCATCTATGAACAAGACATCAAATCATACATGTATGAATCAAAATAGTGTAGCAAAATCATGGTTATCAATGTGATCACATGCTACAAGTGTGGAGGCAAAGATCATATTAAGAGAAATTGTCCAGAGATAAAGAAACACGTTGCAGAGAATAAAGGTAGTTTGGCAAAGTCTACAAATATGGTTGAATAGGAAAATTCAGAAAGTGGTGATGAAGATATGCTATCAGTTATGTTGAGTTTGGAGCAACTGACGAATGTATGAATTTTAGACTTTGCATGTTCCTATCACATTACTCCAAATAAGGATTGGTTTGACACCTATAGGGCAGTGGATTCTGATTCAATATTGATGAGAAATGATGCATCATGCAAAGTTATAGGCATAGGGAACGTCAGAATCAAGATGTTTGATGGTGTGATCAGAACATTATGTGATATTAGACATATACCAGATCTTAAGAAGAATTTGATCTTACTAGACACACTGGATGGTATTGGTTGCAATTACAAATCAATGAGCGGAGTGATAAAGGTCAGCAAGAGAGCTCTGATGGTCATGAAAGGATAAAAGGTAGCAAGGAACATCTATAAATTGATAGGGACTACAATTGTAGGTGGAGTCACCTCGGTGGAGTCTGAATTAGACAGTACAGTCTTGTGGCATATGCGGCTAGGGCATATGGGTGAACATGGGATGCTAGAACTTCACAAGAGAGAATTGTTGAAGGGCATCAAGATGTGCCAGTTTGAATTCTGTAAATTCTGTGTTCTTGGGAAACATAGCAAAGTGAAATTCAAGACGGCAACAAACAAGGCGGAGGGGATTTTGGACTACGTATATATGAATCTTTGGGACTAGCTAGTATAGCATCACGTGGAGGACACTTGTGTTTTGTGAGTTTTACTGATGAATACTCATGAAAGGTCTGGATATACTTTATGTGTCATTTTCAAGTCAAACATTTTTGCAAAGTTTAAACTATGAAAAACTGAAGTAGAGAACCAGATTGGAAGAAGGATTAAATACCTTAGGTCAGACAATGGCACTGGGTACATAGATTCAAAGTTTCAAGAATTTTGTGAGCGACATGGGATAATAAGATATTTCTCAGTTCGCAGGACGCCTCAGCAGAACAAGATGGTGGAAAGGTTGAACAGGACAATCATTGAAAAGGCAAGATGTCTTAGGCTGAATGCAGGGCTTACAAAGAATTTTTAAGTAGAAGTGGTAAACATGGCATGTTATCTCATTAATAGATCACCAAGGGTAGCACTAGAAGGTAAAGTATCAGAGGAAGTATGGGCATGGAATCAAGTAGCGTACTCTCATCTTCGAATTTTTGGATGCCCAACCTATATGCACATATCTAGTAAGGAAAGATCAAAACTGGATGCAAAGTCAAAGCAGTGTATTTTTCTGGGGTATCAAAAAGGAGTTAAAGACTTCAAGCTTTGGGATTCTAAGGAAAATAAGGTGGTGATCAGCAGAGATGTGGTGTTTGACGAGAAAACTATGCTACAATGTACTCAAGAAAAAGGAAAGGAAACACCACAGAGCAACATGGAGAAAGATGTTATGCAGGTAGAGCTAGAGACTCATGACTCTGATGAATCTAGTTCAGAGCATACAAAGCATCGCACTATAGTTGGTGATAGAACGAGACGAGTTGTAAAATCACCCACCATATATGAATTTGAAGACTTGGTATCTTATATCCTTATCACTAGTAGTGGAGACTCTACATCTTTTCAGGAGGTGATATATAGCTTTGAGAAGGACAGGTGAACGGGTGCTATGATAGAGGAGATGGAGTCATTGCATAAAAATCAAACGTGGGATCTAGTGGAACTACCTAAAGGAGAGAAAGCTATAGGGTGCAAGTGGATATTCAAAAAAAAAGAAACAATGTCAAAGGTAGAAGAAGTGAAGTTCAAAGCTCGGTTGGTAGCAAAGGGGTATTCACAGAGAAAGGGAATTGATTATGAAGAAATTTTCTCTCTAGTGGTAGACATACGTCAATTAGAGTGGTGCTGACTTTGGCGGCACATCACGATTTGCAACTGGAGAAAATGGATGTGAAGACGGTATTTCTTCATGGAACTTTGGAGGAGTAGATTTTTATATCACAACCTGAGGGATTTAGTTAGCCCGGACAAGAGCGGTTTGTTTGTAAGTTGAAGAAATCGTTCTATGGATTGAAACAATCTCCTTGGTAATGGTATAAATGTTTTGATTTACACATGATTCAAAACGGATATAGGAGGTGTGAGTATGATTATTGCATATATGTGAAGAGCTTTGGAGATGAATCACTAATTTTCGTGCTACTGTACGTAGATAACATGCTCATTGTTGTGAAGAAGATAAAAGAAGTTGACAGACTGAAGAGGCTATTGAGCAAGGAATTTGACATGAAAGATTTGGGAGAGGCCAAGAAGATTCTTGGGATGGAGATTCATAAGGATAGAGTTGCAGGGAGATTATGGTTATCTTAACGTAGGTATATAGAGAATGTGTTGGATAGGTTCAACATGAAGAATACAAAGTCGGTGAGCATACCCCTGGTGCATCACTTCAAGTTATCCAGTACACAGTGTCCAAAGACGGATGACAAGATCCAAGAGATGTCAAAGGTTCCTTATGCCAGTGTAATTGGTTGTCTGATGTATGCCTTAGTTTGCAAGAGACTGGATTTGGCGCAAGCAATTAGTATGGTAAGCAAGTTTCTCTCAAATCCTAGTCAACCACATTGGGATGCAGTGAAGTGGATTTTCAGATACTTGAGAAATACAACTGAATATGACATTATATTCAGTAGACGACTGGAAGATCTTTTAGTTGCTGGGTACGTAGATGCGAACTATGCAGGAGATTTAGATAACAGGAGGTCAACTATAGGATATGTGTTCATTATGGCAAGAGGACCTATTTTTTGGAAATATATAATATAATCTATTATTGTATTGTCTACTACGAAGTCAAAGTACATGGCAACAGCTGAAGCAGCGAAGGAAGTTTTATGACTTACAGGATTAGTCAGAGAACTGAGTGTTCAGCAAGGTGTAGTCAAGTTGTTATGTAATAGTCAGAGTACTATCTATTTGGTAAAGAATCAGGTATATCATGCGAGTATCAAGCACATTGATTTGAGATTTCACAAGATCAGAGAGTTGATTGCTTCCGGAACAATTCAACTTAAGAAGGTTCATATTGCAGATAATGCTACAGATAAGCCCAGTGACCACAGAGAAGTTCAAGCATTGGTTGAACTTGATCCATATTGCTAGATGCTAGAGGAAGGAATCCCAGATCCAGAAATCTAGATGGAGCTTTATTCAGATACTCGTATTCTTCGAAGGGGTGAATATTCACCAAAGTAGAGATTGTTGACGGGTGGCTCATATTTGGATGAAGGTCAATGCGATGGATGCCATGGAAGAAAAATCTGTTATAATTTTATATAACAGAATTCTATTATGTTTTTTCATAACAGAATTTTGTTACAATTTTTCATAACAAAATTCTATTAAAATTTTACCGGGTCTAAGGTTTATACATTATTTATAGGGATCATTGTAAACCTATTGTACAACAACAATCACATGAATCATTGGATGTGATTCTCTTATGCAGAGAGAATTCTAATAAATCTTCGACCTTTTTTGTGGAGTAGGCACGTCGCCGAACCACGATAACTCTTCTTCTTTCTCTTCTTCTCCTTCCTCGTGTTTGCCCTCATTTTGTGTGTCTTTGTCTTATTGATCTGCACAATCTGTTTCTCTCTTCCTCTTCTTCCGAACCACGAGGTTGAGAGGTGGTGCCCCATCTTTGCACAACAACGTGTGATAGCTCAATAATACTATTTGATCTAATGGCCAGTTCAAATGCATAGACATGCAATAAAAAACATGTCTAATGACATGTGTCTAAGTACTAGAACAGTAAATACAATAGTAACAATCTCAACCAAGAGAATCCTAGTCATCTAATAATATCTCATCTAATATAATACTCTATAACTATATCTCAGTGTAACCTCACTAGCGTATAGGCATGAGCTTAAGTACCAAACAAAGGTTTAGTAGGGTATTTGATATCCTACACTGCGATAGGTGCAGGAAGCATCAGACGATCGAACCTATGTTTTGATAATGGCAAAGGGTTCAAAGTTAAGGTTACTTGTTGTTTAACAAGTCTGAATGAGCTTCTAGGAAAGTCCTAAGTGTTCTTAGGTAAAAGTCCTAGTTGTAGTTAGGTAGGTGGAAAATCCTAGAAGGTGGTAACTCTAGATCCTAGGGGGTGGTAACCCTAGGTGGAAAGTCTTGGCGGGTCGAGCACTTTGGGCAAAATTCTAGAGTCGAGGACTCTATGTGAAAATCCTGGTAGTTGCGAACCGGTGAAAAATTGGACGAGTCGGAGATCGGACGTCCAGCAGAAAAGTCCTGAAGTCTTGGGTGTTGAGCAAAAGTCCAATCGATCTAGAGGACTAGTTTGGCAAAAGGTAAACTCTCCTAAGAGGAGCAAATGAGGACACATTCCCCGAAGAGGGAACAGTAGGTGTCGGTTCGACCTAGAGTTTCAGTGAAACTCAAAGTCAGAATCAGACAGTATGGAGACTATCAAAATAATTTATTATTTATATTTTATTGTGCTAACTTTATTTTGTAGGGTATACTTTATTTATAGACTACTATGTCATGTAGGAAGGGAGTTTCACAAGAAAAAACTTGGATGAATAGTATTCGAGGTGCCTTCGGAGTTGTTGGAGGCGCCTCAGGTGCCTTGGTTGAAGGCCTTGCGCACCAAGGTGCGAAGGTGCCTTCAAGCTTGAAGGCGATTTGGATGTTGGATGGAAGGCACCTTCAATGGAGCTTAAAGGCGCCTTCGAACAGATGAAGTTCGTAGAAAGCGGAGCTTATCGACACCACGGAATTAGGGATAGAATATAAGCTGGAGGCACCTTCCATGGAGGTTGAAGGCACCTTCAACAGCCTATAAAAGGCAGATTCAACCAGATGCTTTACAACAACATTCCAAGCAACTTTCACTTCTTAACACTACTGTGAAAACGCTTCCTCGACGCTCAAAAACTGCCCCGACGACCACCGTGCTAAAGATCTTTATTTCCGAGGCGTTGGTATACTTTAAGTTTTATAATTACTTGTAATAATTGTACTTGTACTTCTTTCGATTGATTAGTGATTGCCCATTGAAAGCAGTCTCACGTGCGGGCCTTGGAGTAGGAGTCGCCATAGGTTCTGAACCAAGTAACTCTTGGTGTTTGCGATTGTTTTGTTGTGTCTTTATTTCGCTGTCTATCTCCAACTTTTTTAAAAAATGAGCACTATTCACGCCCCCTTCTAGCGCATCTCGATCCTCTAATTGGTATCAAAGTCAGGTTGCTTTAAATTGGTGAAACCACCAATCAAGCAAGGAGAGTTCATTTTTTTTCCCTCCAAATTTTTTTAAAAATTTTCTTTGTCAAATTTTTACCATAAGTCAGGATTGGTTTAATAACCTCTCTTGACAAATTTGTCAATTCATCAATTTTTTTCTCGAAATCAGTGCAACACCATCGAGCCGATTTTTTTCTCTATTCTCCTACCGCACTACTAATCTAAGACTATGTCTTGGAACAAGGTTTATTATTTTTGTCTGTGTGAGATTCTTCAATGGCCCACCAAGAAGGTTACAACACAGCATGCCAGCCTCTTTTCTCCGACGAGGATTTCGGTTACTGGAATGGGAGAATGGAATACCACCTCAAGACACTAGTTGAGATGTGGATGATCATTCAAACCGACCTCGTACTCTTACATGACAGCACTGGAAAACCAGTATCATGCGAGAACTGGGACGCAAGCCTATTAAGAAGATCGAAGCCGACGCTAAAGCAACATGCACTCTTCAATGTGGCTTAACTAAAGAAGAATTGAAACTGAGTCGGCCTATTCTCAAGTGCTAAAGATTTGTGGGAAAAGTTAATCGAGCTGCACAAAGGGACCTTCGATACTAAGGTAAGCAAAAGGGATTTAATTTTAAATAAATTATATAACATAAAAAAAGAAGGATGGAGAATCAGCAAGCCAACTTCATGCTCGGATTCAGGACCTTCTCAACGGCCTCTATGCAATCAGTCAAAAGGTAGAGAATCGCGACATCATCAGGTATGCACTAAATGCATTCCCTAGGAATATCTTGTGAGCATCAATGGTAGATGCTTACATGATATCTAAGGACCTTTCCTCAATTATACTAGACAAATTGTTATCTGAATTTGAATTACATGAACAGACTAATACACCTTTAGTCGAGAAAAGTATTGGTCTTATTGCAAGTACAAACAAAACAAAGGAACCAAAAGTCAAGTGTCGAACTGAATTTGAGCTCGAAGATGAATCAGACTTAGAGGGCGACAACAAGATCACTGTCGAACTCGTCAACCTTGTACGAAAGCTATGCAAGAAAAAGAAGGATTTCACAAAATGGGAGATCAAAAAGATGATCCAATCAAAGATGACGCAACCAAGCCCAAGCTCCAAAGTGAAGTTTGAAGTCACCTGTTATGACTGCAACAAAAAAGGACACATTAAGGTGAATTGTCCAAATCAGAAGGAAGCAAAGAAGCAATGAATAAAGAAGGCACTACAAGCAACATGGGATGAATCATCATCAGAAGACTCCAATGAAGACCAAGAGCAAACAAGTTTCCTCGCACTTCTGGCCCGAGAGCAAGTCGTCGAATCCAAGACAAAATCAGAAATTGAGTTCCAGTGAAGCCATAGATCCGTATCTAGTTTAAAAGATTCCCAAACCAATGTAAGTATCTCTTTAATTAGATCGCATGACTTGATTTCTTACTTGTCAAGAAAGTTAGCCAAATTCAACCTCTAGGTCAAGTCACTCCAAGAGGAGGTCAAAGCCCTCATGGAAGTAACTATCCCAAGCTCCTTGATAAAATCGCTTCAGACTGGAACTTCAACTTAAGTCCAAAAACTTGAGAAAGAAAATTCCAATTTGAAAAATCAAGTCAAGGAACTGAAGGATATATTAGAACGGTTCAATTTGGGTTCCAAGAATCTTGATCTGATTCTTAGAAAACAAAGAGTTATATATAATCGATCCGGACTTGGATACAAGGCTAAGTGTAAATTTAAATCCTATTTATCACTTATGAATAGAACAAATAGGAGAATAGTCCAAGCATGGATCTCCAAGTCTAACTTGATTAATCAAGTTGGATTTGGTCAATATTAGATCCCTAAGGATCAAATCTATTACCTTGATAGGACCTATCGAGGCTATGATCCATGGGGAGTCAATAGAAATACCATATTCATTAAATAAACTTGCTTGATGTATGTTATTTTTCTGCTTTATATTATTCATGCTTAGATTAGGGTAGATAAGAACTTAGGCTTGATTCACACTTGACTAGTTAGACCTAGGATTTTTAGAAAAGAAAATAAATATTTAATTTCTTTAAAAGACTTTGTCTAGAAGTGGTTGATGACCCAATACCCAAGAAGGTCTAGTGCCTCATCATAGCATGGAAGTCAATTATTAAAATAAATATTTAATTAACTAACTATTAAACCTTACTCTAACTCAAATGTAAATAAATCCTTAGATTTTTAATCTAAAGTAAAGATAAAATTAATCATCTCACAAAACAAATAAAGTTTCCTAATTAATAATCTAGAAAAAGGGTGAAATGGATTTAGGTTTAAATTAGTTGACAACTTAATTAAACTAAATTAAAATTAAAATTTAACATAATTAAATTAAATTAAATTAAACTTAATTCAGCAAAATTAAAATTAAAATTAAAATTAAACTAAAGTCAACTTAATTAATCTTACTTAATTAAATGAACTTAAGTCAACTTAATTAATCTTACTTAATTAAACTAATATAATTCAACTTAATTAAAACTTACTTAATTAAACTTACTAACTTAATTAAAACAAACTTAATTAATCTAACTTAAAGTTAAACTAACATAAAATTAAATTAAAATTAAACTAACTTAAAATGTAAACCAAACTCAAATCTAATCAACTTAAGATAAAAAATTAACCATCTCGCAATCACCCATAGGTATAACATGATTGACAATCTAGATTGGGTGAGATGGAAAATTAAGGAAATGAATTCAATCAAACTATCTTTTAATCCGTCAAAATTGGATCTAAATTAAATACTTTATGTGTAGGAACATAATGATTTAGGCCAATGGATGTTGGATAGTAGATGCTCCAGACATATGACTGGAGACAGATTGAAGTTCACTAATTAGAACAAGTAATATTAAACTGAGTTCTGATTTTATTATTCTGAAAGTCCTATTAGTTGATAAATTTAACTTTAACTTACTTAGCATAAGTCAACTATGTGACTCTGGTTATATAGTTACATTTTTCAATTCTGAGTGTGTAATTAAAAATGTTGAATACCTAGATATTACACTTAAGGGAATTAGGAAAAATAATATTTATACAATTGACTTACTAACATTATTACTAAAGTATCTACTGACACAGCAAAAGGAAACCAAGTTGTGGCACAGAAGACTGGGTCACACTCATATCAGACTCATTTAAAAAATGAGTCAAAATGGCTTAGCTAGAGGTTTACCCAAATTAAAAAACTTAGAGAATTCAATTTGTAATGCTTGTCAACAAGGTAAATAAACTAAGTCAACCCAAAAACCAACAAATTTAAATCGAACCAACTCAATGTTAGGATCGATGTTCGCGGCTAGAGAGGGGGGTGTGAATAGCCGACCCCAAAATCGCGTTTCTTTCTACAAACTAGGGTTAGCGCAGCGGAAATAAAAAACAACGAAACAAAAACAAGAAATCAAACGTCAATACGCGTCGACGTAACGAGGTTCGGAGATGAAACTCCTACTCCTCGGCGTGTCCATAAGGTGGACGAAGCCTATCAATCCGTCGGTGGATGAGTCCCCGGAAACCCGGCTAATAATCACTCCTTCGGGGTGGAGAAACCTCGCCACAATGTCTTGCAACAGCAAGATGAACAGGAGTACAAGAATACAGCAAGAAACTAAGTACAATACACAAATGTAATAACCCTAGCTTGCCTTCTTGTCGACTGGTTGAAGCAGCAACTTCACGAGACGCCTACAACAGCAGGAACCCAGTCGAAGAAGCTCACACGAAACTTCGGAACTCAGCAAAGCTCAAGAGCACACCAGCAGCTCAGTAGAAAGAAGAGGAAGAAGAAGTTAGAACAGTAGCTCCTCAATCCCTTTTATAACCTGCGAAGAAGACACAGAAGAAACTAGCCGTTGCTACGCAACGACTAGGATGTGGACCGATCAGGCTCCATCCTGATCGGTCCACTGAGCTCCTGATCGGTCATGGGGACCGATCAGGCTAAGCCCTCCTGGACTTAAGGTCTGGACCGATCAGGCATGCTCCTGATCGGTCTAGCTTCATCCTGATCGGTCCTGGGGACCGATCAGATCTTTCTCTGATCGGTCCAGGGACCGATCCCCTTCCTTCTCTCCCGAGCTTCTTGCCTTCTGATCTTTTTTTCCTGATCGGTCTGCAGACCGATCAGATAACACTCAGTAGGCTACTGTTTAGTTACTGATCGGTCACCAGACCGATCCAGATACCCAGTGTATCACTGGATCGATCCACTGATCGATCCAGAGCTTGGTTTTTGCCCAAACCAAGTCCCAAGCCTTCCAAACCAATATCCG